>NC_140002.1:24280313-24553256 GCF_964263955.1 Coregonus lavaretus
CTGTCTGTGATTATTTTTAGAATTCAAGGCACACTTAACCAGCATAGCTACCACAGCATTCTGCAGCGATATGCCATCCCATCTGGTTTGGGCTTAGTGGGACTATCATTTGTTTTTCAACAGGACAATATGACCCAACACACCTCCAGGCTGTGTAAGGGCTATTTGACCAAGAAGGAGAGTGATGGAGTGCTGCATCAGATGACCTGGCCTCCACCATCCCCCGACCTCAACCCAATTGAGATGGTTTGGGATGAGTCGGATGGCAGAGTGAAGGAAAGGCAGCCAACAGAAAACATGTAGGTGATGTCATGGCGACGTTGGCTAGGTAAACTCATGCTTAGAAATACGTAATCGGGTCTAATGGCCGTCTCGCACTAAACTGCGCATGTGCTGGCTGTCAAATTAAAGGCACTCCTTCTATATAAAGTAGTTTTTTACAAAAATGAAAACGTGTTAGTTTGTCACTTTCCCAAGGTTGGAGTAATAACATATTCACCTACTTAAGATATTGGCTCGAATCTAGGTTGTACCTTTAGATTTTGAGAAAATTACAACTAAGGAATACTTTTTCACTTCTCTTATTGACTTCTCAAACCCCAACCCGTGGCCTGGTCTGTTTGGTCTGTTTCTCAAGCGTTCCCTAAAGTCTCAGGATGTTGCGCCTCTGGGTTGAGAAACTCTGGTTTTAGCCTATTTTCTTACTGGGCTGTCTTTGGTGTGGTCTCGTTTTATCATTGTTAAAATCTTCATATACAGTCAATGGTTAAAATGCATAATATTTATATACAAATATGAACTGATAAAACATAGTGGATTAAATAATCATAAGAACAAAATTAATCTATCAAATTCGAAGAAAAAAAAGGTTTTGCCAGCAAACTGATATAGTTTAACCCTTTTCAGATTCCGTACTTTTTACGACAATTTGGTAAATCATACGGCTTTCGTTCTGTTTATGATGCAGCATGAATGCTGCACTTGAATAAGACATGTGCTTGTGAATTGTTCTTTATACCTCAGTGATGTGAATAGATTTTGATTTATTGTATATTAATTAAGATTCTGAATGTCGACTAATTATTTCACAATGCACGAAAGACTTCTTCCAGCCTCTCCGAACTGGTACTGTTCGCGATGCAGTGACACGAATGACAAAGGTATATTGGCGTTTGGAGCTAAAAACACCATATATTTGGTTGACGTTAGAGCATCATCCTCTACAGTTGTTGGTAAGTATCCTATTCTTCTTATATCAGCCAATTTGTGTTCTAAAAGTCAGTAAGTGGATATGTACCATATCAACATGGCTAATTTCTGTTCTAATTTGTCTTGCTTTCAGGTGAACTGGTTGGTCACAGAGAGAGAGTGTCTGGCTTCTCATTCTGCCAGCATGCCGGCCAAAGCCATAATTGTGCCAGTACCTCTGATGATGGGACTGTTAAATTCTGGGACACAAATGAGATGGTCCTTGTAAAGGAGCATAAAACTCACCAGGTTAGTTCCACTAAGAGTCCTTTTAGAATTGTGTTGATTGCATCTTGTCTGTCTCTCCCAGGTATAAGATTACTTTTCTAAATATAGTTTTTCAAAGTATTGTATCTAAGTCTATTATGTCATTGGCCCACAGAACACCATCACAGCCCTCCACTGGTCCCCCGGAGAGAAGAACCTTGTGGTGTCAGGGGATGAGAAGGGCATTGTGGTCTGCTACTGGTACAACACTGGTGAATCTCAAAGCTTCTTCCCAGAACCAAGGAATATCTTCTGCCTGTCCTGCTCCCCTCACAACTGGCACTACGTTGCTGTGGGGTAGGATATTTAACCTCTAGTGGTGCATGCATGCACAATAATTTCTTAGACTGAGAAGTGTACATTTTAGGGCTGTCCACCACAACAACAAAAATCTTGGTCGACTGAAAGTCGTCTGTTCTTTCGACCAATCGATTGGTCGAAATTTAAAACACAGATTTTTTAATAAAATCAACTATATATGCATTGAGCTTGTCTGATGCTTTAAGCTCACTGTTTGATGAAATAAGACGCAAATTACTCAAGACTGAGCCAGAGATCAAGTTAAACAGAAGAAAAAAACAACTTAACCTGTCCCAACCATCCTCCTCCCGTTCCTACTGGCTTTCACAAATTCTGCCTGAAGTTGCCAGTAATAGGCTACACAAGAGTTCTGCAAACTTTCTCATGTGGAATGACAATTTATCTTACAATTTCTACTGCATGCTAGTTATGGTTTTCATATGCACATGTTTCATTTCATTTATAATAACGTCTTCGTATCTCAAAATCATTGTCATGTGGTTAATCAAAATTCTATCCAAATGAAAATTATACAAACCTAAAAAGTAACTTCTATTGCTATTGCCAACTATGTAAAAATAGCCTATAAAGCCAACAAATAAAAACATTGCAGCCTGGAGGTAGAAAATATCCTATAAGTCACATTGGCTATGCATGGCCTGTCTGCAACAAACTTGAAATATTGTATAAACTATTAACTTGGGTCCGGCCTGAAGCTCCTTGCAACATTGTATAAACTATTCTGGGCCGTCAGTTTCCCGTGCCAGTGAGCTCGGGACAGACACAGCTGTAGGCTATTTGCGCAAGGGATAAGAAGTAATCAGGTAGGCCTATTTTATGAAGATTCCACTGGGTCAGAGCATGATATTTTTTTCCCTTTCATGCTGAGTGATTATCGAAAGGGGGAGAGAGCTAGAACGATTTTTCAAATACATTGAGGAGTTATTGTCATTCTCAATGGATGTAAAAACAGACTTTGTTTGCTTGCTGTTTGAGGTGAAGAAAATATTACTTTGAGAAGCTCGACAGCTCATTAGTATGTCTGGCTTAATGCACCACCACTATCAGATCCCCAAATGGACACATTTTATATTCCTACATTTGCGGGCAGTCCAGGTAGCCTATAGGGCTACTTCTATGCGCAATCAGGTGCGCGTCCTTACTCAACATTGACAGGAGCGCTCCAAACAAAAGACAATGACTAAATTGACAAAACTCATAAATGGAATGAAATGAACAAAACTTGTTTCTCACAAGTGTAGCATAGGTTGTGCACTCTGCAAACAACGTGTCCACTCTGACAATGAGAACAGTAAAAGACTGGAGTAATAATATATTGGATGCATTGACAGACATTACCGTAACCAAACAAACATTGTAGATTAGAAGTTATAGGAATTAACGGTAAATGTACTACCATTACATATATCACATATGTAATGGGGAATTGATAGACACTAACAATCAAACACGAACAATTCACACAATGAAGTTATGAAACAATGAATGTGCACAAAATGGCGGGAGAGCACATTCTGGAGAGCGACGTACATTGTGCAGCCACACCCCTTCTTCTTGGGACTGTGGCATCCCCTCAGCCTCCGCAATGGATTAGGTCACTGAGATGGGCGCGAATAAGACAGGTGTCTCGTGTGCCATTAAAAAATATATATATTTGCTACTGCTCGACCAAAAAAAATCTCGGTCGACCAACATCCTATCGCCCAAACAATCGACCCGTCGAATTATTGGGGTCAGCCCTAGTACATTTCACAGCATCCATCTATATGCATCACGAAAGGCAAATACCAGGGACAAATGACTTCCCAGGAAAACATTCCATATGGTTATGTATCTTAATCTCTCTCAGGTACAAAGATGGCATGATTGTCCTGATTGACATCAGTAAGAAAGGTGAGGTGGTGCATCGTCTCCGTGGCCATGACGACGAGATCCACGCCCTGGCCTGGGCTCCACTGCCCAATGAGGAGGTGCTTTACAGCAGGGCAGACGACAACACAGCTGGTGGGTTATGAAAGATGCTGTGCCGAGCGTTCCTAAATGTATTCAGTCAGTGACAAGTGGCATGATGAGAAGACTATCTATTTTTAGTCATCAGATTTTTTTACATTTTTTTAAACATTTGAGTCATTTTAGCAGACGCTCTTATCCAGAGCGACTTAGTTAGTGAGTGCATACATAATTTTTTATACTGGCCCCCGTGGGAATCGAACCCACAACCCTGGCGTTGCAAACACCATGCTCTACCAACTGAGCTACATCCCTGCCGGCCATTCCCTCCCCTACCCTGGACGACGCTGGGCCAATTGTGCGCCGCCCCATGGGTCTCCCGGTCGCGGCCGGCTACGACAGAGCCTGGATTCGAACCAGGATCTCTAGTGGCACAGCTAGCACTGCGATGCTTTGGAATGGTCAACAGTGCCCTGCCAGAGGATCTCAGGCTGCTTCCTGGCTCCTAGGAGATATAAGATCCGATATATAGGATGAGGCTAAACCAAGCCTAGCCTTAAACGTGTGTAATACAATTTTAAGCGACTGGTAGCCAGCTAAGAGAAGCTAAAATAGGTGTGATATGGTAATAGATACATTTCCTAGTGCCTGTTAAAAGCTGATGTGGTTAACAGAATACATTTTACCCCTTTGTCCACCAATGTAAAGCCTATGGCCAGAAACCTTGGTGTCCTTTTTTTACCCTGACCTAAACCTCAAGCTGCATGTGAAGAAGGTTGTCCAGTCCTGCTCATCTAAGAAATATAGCTAAAGTCAAGTATTTTATTTCAGTCACTGATCTGGAGAAAGTTATACATGCTTTTATTTCCTCATGCCTATATTACTGTAACTCAGTCAGAAATCACTCCATCTACAGTAAGTTCAAAATGCTGCAACTCAGCTTTTAACAGGCACTATGAAATGTATCTATTACCATATCACACCTATTTTAGCTTCTCTTAGCTGGCTACCAGTCGCTTAAAATTGTATTACACACGTTTAAGGCTAGGCTTGGTTTAGCCTCATTCTATATCTCGGATCTTCTATCTCCTAGGAGCCAGGAAGCAGCCTGAGATCCTCTGGCAGGGCACTGTTGACCATTCCAAAGTCTAGGTTGAAAACGAAATGAGCATTTGCCTTTAGGGCCCCTAGACTTTGGAATGGTCTTCCAGAGGAGATCAGGCTTGCGGAGTCTTTTTAAATCCCTTCTGAAGATACACTTTTATAAAGATGCTTTTAATGTATGATTTTAATTAGCTATCCTTTTTCATTCTCCTTTCTTTGTTTCTTTGTTAGTACTGTTGTATTTATTGTTATGTTATGATGTGAAGCACTTTGTTAATTTGTTACTTATTACAATTATATTTTCAGAAACAACCAATGTGATGACAGAAGGCAAAGAAAAGGGATGTTATCTTGCATCTGGGAGCAAGGACCAGACCATAAGAATCTGGAGCACGCTGAAAGGCAAAGGTGAGACGACAACCTAACTGAGTTATCAACCTGCATCCTCCATAGCATTTATGCATATTATACTACTATTGAGAGTTGGTGCAGTATGCTCTTTAAGAGGGTCCCATCTCTTGGAGTTAAACATGATTGTCTCCCTCTCTCAGGTGTGATGACCATGAAGCTACCATTCCTGAAGAGAAGAGGGACAGGGGTGGATCCTGCAGTCAAGGAGAGACTCTGGCTCACTGTGCACTGGCCCAAGGGGAAGCCAACGCAAGTCGTGTCAAGCTGCTTTGGGTATGAACTATAAAAACATAATTGAGGATGGTAAAGTTAATTGTGATAAATATGATTTAGTCTGCAACTTGCTAATACTTAGTCTTTTGATCATTCATTTTGCCCAGACTGTACTAACATCCCCCTGTGTGTGAAGGGGTGAGCTGATCTTGTGGGACCTCACCAAGGGAGGCAAGCAGAAGTGGAGCCTGTTGGGAACATCGTCAGAGGGCCAGAACCACAGCAGGATCGTGTTCAACATGAGCTCAGTGTGTGTTCAGGACAACAGAGAGCTCCTGCTCAGCACCTCAATGGACAGAGAGGTGAGATGGGGTTAAACACACTCAATGCAGCTTTAAAGCAATTTACTGAATGTCTCTTTTGACAACAGTGACACTTTGAGTATGGTGTGAGTTTTTGAGAAGTCAAAATTGGGCCCTATAAGTGGTCAAACATGCAGTCTGTCAGCAGTACTTAGTGTGCATATGTGCCGAGAGTGATTACAGAATCCATGTTGGTAAGAATTTCTCACTCAATTTGCTTCTCTTATCATTATTCCAGATAAAATGCTGGGACCTGTCGTCGTTGGACTGCTGCTGGACCCTTCCCACCCTGGGGGGGTTTGTGTACACCCTTACCTTCTCTCCTGTGGGTATGGGCTGCATGGCCCTGGGGGTGGGAGACGGCATGATCCGCGTGTGGAGCACCCTCTCTATCCAGAACAAGTACGACACCAAGACCTTCTGGCAGGGCATCAAGTCCAAAGTCACAGCGGTAAGAGACTCTTAGGGCATATTGATATCAGTTATTGTCTACTGGTTTATGGTAAAAGTGAAGATGGCTAGCGCATGTGTGTGTGACAATTCCCAATTCCTTGTTCATTGCAGTTGTCCTGGCATCCAACCAAAGAAGGATCCTTAGCTTTTGGAACCGATGACGGCAAAGTTGGCATTTACGATGCTTTCTCTAACAAGTAAGAGAAACACTTCGTCTACAACTTTCTCTTAACTCTAGTATCTGAGATACTGTATGTTGGCGGTTTAATCAAATCCATACTGTTAGTGATTATCATCACTTCTCACCAAAATAAGGACATTTCATATCTGTTATGACATTAATGAATGGTCTTTATTGTGTTGTTCCCAGGCCGCCTCAGGTATCCAGCACTTATCACAGGAAGACTGTGTACACATTAGCCTGGGGACCCCCAGTCCCCCCTCTGTCATTTGGTAAGCTCTTAATAAGTCTATCAAAGTGTGTGTACTGTATGCTGAGAACCCTCTGACCCAGCAACTTCTGTGATGGGCGTTGTGCCAAAGCCATGAGTCAGCAGAAAGCATGCAGCTCTTGACGCTTTTGTAATATACTCCATAATTGAATGAGTTGCGAAAACGATTACCTCTCTCCCTGAGCCATTCATTGGGAAATCAAGATGGTGAAAGTTAATTTTACCAGCTGCCGGCAGATTACATTTTGATTACCATATCAGTCATTCAGTCTTTTGAAGCAGTAAACATAATTGCTCCTGTGTGAAGGATCTGCTGATGGTTTCTAAACCAACAAAGACCTGTTAATTTGTTTAGACACTTTCAACTGGCTCCTCCTGCTGGCTCCTCAGCAGGCTCCTCCTGCTGGTGGCTCAGAATGTCATGTGGACATTGAGATTGAGATGTGACCTCTTGAGGGTTATCATTAACGGATTAGTATTATCAGACTCTGCAACCATCAGATCATCAGATAATATACCATAATATACTCTGGATGAGTATGATTGTGTGTGTGTGTGAATAAGTGAGACAAGGGGGTGCTGAAACAGTGTGTAACAGTCAGTGTGTCATCCAGGTGGAGCAGGAGACCGTCTGTCCTACAGCCTGTATAGCTGTGCTGGAGAGGGCCTCATCCTACAGCATGACCCCTGGAAACTGGCGGGAGAGGCCACAGACATTGACAGGGTCATCAAGGACACCAACAGCATCAAGGTGAGTTGGAAAGGATATCTACATTTATGCATTTCCTTTTCAGCAGGACATAATTCCTTAAGTATTTTACCCAATCACTGTATGTGGCGATGTGCAATTGAATATAATGTTGGTAATTTGAATAGGTTTTGAAGGTCATGTTCTATTTTCTGCAGCACAAGCTGTCACCCCACACAGATCTCAGCTGGAAACCAGATGGTAAAGTTGTGGCCATCGGCAATGAGGACGGGTGAGTCCTCTCATTCCCTTAAACTGTGTATATAGGCCTGGAGAATTGCCTGGAACCAACTGTCATCTAAAATGATTGAGTGCCTGTCTAAAATGAAAGACTATAGCTGTACTGATGGTTTTACTGTAATGTGGTAGATTTTATTTATGTATCCATTTACGCTAGGTCTCAAAGTGCTTGAAATTAAATGGGGCTAACTACATTTCCTGGCTTTGTCTCTCTTTCAGGTCCATAGAGGTGTACCAGGCTCCGACTCTCAAGCTGCTGTGTACCATCCAGCAGCACCATAAGATCATCAACGTGCTGCGCTGGCACCATGACCACAGTTCCCTGCCCGAGCTGCAGTACCTCCTGGCCTCTGGGTCCAGCAACGCCTTGGTCTACGTCCACGACCTCCGCACTGTCATAGGTGAGGAGAGTTCCCCAGGGGTATATTCTAGGGCTGAATCTTATTTTGAGATCTGAGTGTTAACTTAAATATTCTACTGATATGTTGTCTGATCTGTGTGAAAGACAAGTGTGCATATCTGTGAACAGAACAGAGACAAGTGAACAGAACAGCGCCGGAAGAAGATGGCTGCCGTTTTACAGCCCTCTAACCAATTGTACTACTATGTGTGTTTTTCCGCGTTATTTGTAATTTATTTTGTACATAATGTTTCTGCCATCGTCTCTTATAACCAAAGAGAGCTTCTGGATATCAGGACAGCGATTACTCACCTCGCGTTGGACGAAGACTTTTTCTTCAACGAGGCGTTCGCGAAGGATATTCTACAGACTCCCGACAAGGCCCAGATCCCCGTCATTCGCGTGAGGAAGAGACGGAGATATCGTGGACGCAGATCCGGGTGCCTTGTAAGGATCCGACGGCGAACGAGTAAACTGCCTCTCCCATCAATCCTATTAGCCAATGTTCAATCTTTTGAGAATAAAATTGACGATTTAAGATTACGGTTATCCTACCAACGGGACATTAAAAACTGTAATATCTTATGTTTCACGGAGTCGTGGCTGAACGACAACAATGACAACATTCAGCTAGCGGGCTATACGCTACATCGACAGGACAGAACTGCAGACTCTGGTAAGACAAAGGGTGGCGGTCTGTGTATATTTGTAAACAACAGCTGGTGCACAAAATCAAATACTAAGGAAGTCTCGAGGTTTTGCTCGCCTGAGGTAGAGTATCTTATGATAAGCTGTAGACCACACTATTTACCAAGAGAGTTTTCATCTATATTTTTCATAGCTGTCTATTTACCACCACAAACCAATGCTGGCATTAAGATTGCACTGAATGAGTTGTACAAGGCCATTAATCAACAGGAAAACGCTCATCCAGATGCAGCGCTCCTAGTAGCCGGGGACTTTAATGCAGGGAAACTTAAATCCGTTCTACCTCATTTCTACCAGCATGTTAAATGTGCAACCAGAGGGGAAAAAACTCTAGACCACCTTTACTCCACACACAAAGACGCATACAAAGCTCTCCCTCGCCCTCCATTTGGCAAATCTGACCATAACTCTATCCTCCTGATTCCTGCTTATAAGCAAAAACTGAAGCAGGAAGCACCAGTGATTCGGCTAATAAAAAAAGTGGTCAGATGATGCAGATGCTAAGCTACAGGACTGTTTTGCTAGCACAGACTGGAACATGTTCCGGGATTCTTCAGACAGCATTGAGGAGTACACCACATCAGTCACTGGCTTCATCAATAAGTGCATCGATGATGTCGTCCCCACAGTGACCGTACGTACATACCCCAACCAGAAGCCATGGATTACAGGAAACATCCGCACTGAGCTAAAGGGTAGAGCTGCCGCTTTCAAGGAACGGGACTCTAACCCGGACGCTTATAAGAAATCCCGCTATGACCTCAGACGAACCATCAAACAGGCAAAGAGTCAATACAGGTCTAAGATTGAATCATACTACACTGGCTCTGACGCTCGTCGGATGTGGCAGGGCTTGAAAACTATTACAGACTACAAAGGGAAGCACAGCCGCGAGCTGCCCAGTGACACAAGCCTACCAGACGAGCTAAACCACTTCTATGCTCGCTTCGAGGCAAGCAACACTGAAGCATGCACGAGAGCACCAGCTGTTCCGGACGACTATGTGATCACGCTCTCCGTAGCCGATGTGAGTAAGACTTTTAAGCAGGTCAACATTCACAAGGCCGCAGGGCCAGACGGATTACCAGGACGTGTACTCCGAGCATGTGCTGACCAACTGGCAAGTGTCTTCACTGACATTTTCAACATGTCCCTGACTGAGTCTGTAATACCAACATGTTTCAAGCAGACCACCATAGTCCCCGTGCCCAAGAACTCTAAGATAACCTGCCTAAATGACTACCGACCCGTAGCACTGACGTCTGTAGCCATGAAGTGCTTTGAAAGACTGGTCATGGCTCACATCAACAGCATAATCCCAGAAACCCTAGACCCACTCCAATTTGCATACCGCCCCAACAGATCCACAGATGATGCAATCTCTATCGCACTCCACACTGCCCTTTCCCACCTGGACAAGAGGAACACCTACGTGAGAATGCTATTCATTGACTACAGCTCAGCATTCAACACCATAGTGCCCTCTAAGCTCATCACTAAGCTAAGGATCCTGGGACTAAACACCTCCCTCTGCAACTGGATCCTGGACTTCCTGACGGGCCGCCCCCAGGTGGTAAGGGTAGGTAACAACACATCTGCCACACTGATCCTCAACACGGGGGCCCCTCAGGGGTGCGTGCTCAGTCCCCTCCTGTACTCTCTGTTCACCCATGACTGCATGGCCAGGCACGACTCCAACACCATCATTAAGTTTGCCGACGACACAACAGTGGTAGGCCTGATCACCGACAACGATGAGACAGCCTATAGGGAGGAGGTCAGAGATCTGGCCGTGTGGTGCCAGGACAACAACCTCTCCCTCAACGTGACCAAGACAAAGGAGATGATTGTGGACTACAGGAAAAAAAAGAGGACTGAGCACGCCCCCATTCTCATCGACGGGGCTGTAGTGGAACAGGTTGAGAGCTTCAAGTTCCTTGGTGTCCACATCACCAACGAACTATCATGGTCCAAACACACCAAGACAGTCGTGAAGAGGGCACGACAAAGCCTATTCCCCCTCAGGAGACTAAAAAGATTTGGCATGGGTCCTCAGATCCTCAAAAAATTCTACAGCTGCACCATCGAGAGCATCCTGACTGGTTGCATCACCGCCTGGTATGGCAACTGCTTGGCCTCTGACCGCAAGGCACTACAGAGGGTAGTGCGTACGGCCCAGTACATCACTGGGGCAAAGCTCCCTGCCATCCAGGACCTCTATACCAGGCGGTGTCAGAGGAAGGCCCTCAAAATTGTCAAAGACTCCAGCCACCCTAGTCATAGACTGTTCTCTCTGCTACCGCACGGCAAGCGGTACCGGAGTGCCAAATCTAGGTCCAAAAGACTTCTCAACAGCTTCTACCCCCAAGCCATAAGACTCCTGAACAGCTAATCATGGCTACCCGGACTATTTGCACTGCCCCCCCACCCCATCCTTTTTACGCTGCTGCTACTCTGTTAAGTATTTATGCATAGTCACTTTAACTCTACCCACATGTACATATTACCTCAACTACCTCAACTAGCCGGTGCCCCCGCACATTGACTATGCAACGGTACCCCCCTGTATATATAGCCTCCCTACTGTCACTTTATTTTACTGTATATATAGCCTCCCTACTGTCACTTTATTTTACTTCTGCTCTTTTTTTCTCAACACTTTTTTGTTGTTTTATTCTTACTTTTTTGTTTAAAATAAATGCACTGTTGGTTAAGGGCTGTAAGTAAGCATTTCACTGTAATGTCTGCACCTGTTGTATTCGGCGCATGTGACCAATAAAATTTGATTTGATTTGATTTGATCTCAAGGTATGATGCAGTGAGGGTAATATGGGGTGTAGAGGCAGCAGTGGGCCAGCAGAGGGCTCTATTGGGAATGGTAGCTATGGTAACTAATGTTGTTGGAAGATGTTTAGCTATGCATGGGTTAGCAATTTCTGGTTAATTTCACAGTATTTAAATTTCTATTGGTCATTGTTTTTCTTTGTATGTGTTCAGAGACTCCTCCAGAGAGTCCCGTTGTGATGACAGAGGCATATCGGAGCCTGACGGGTCACACAGCCAAGATCACCGGCCTGGCCTGGAGCCCCCACCACGACGGGAGACTGGTCACCGTCTGTTACGATGGTACAGCACAGGTCCGTCTCAATGTGTTATTTATCTAACGACAGCTACACAGACCCAGCCTTTACACCTTTTACTAGTGCCTACTGTTTTCTTCCATGTGGTTCTATATAGTGATGGGGGGGGGGGGGGGATCGATACAGTTACATATTGCGATATTATTTTGGCCGATATATCTATACATGGACTCCCAAGTATCGATTAGTTTCATTTTTTGTTGTTGCTAGGTAGCGTTAGCTAGCACTAGTTGGCTGTACCTGTGCCAAAACTCTGGTATAGTTCATCCTATAGCTTGTTGTCCATCCACTTTTTAAATAGTGAGCCAACATGTTTTCAGCACTTTTATTTCCATGACTGATTTTTTTTATTTTATTATCATGCTCTCTCTTGTCTCTCTGCAGCAGACATATCGTGAGCAATATGTTTGGAACATGAAATCGCAATTAAAATCGCAGTATCGAGTCACAATACATATAGAATCGTTCTATATTTGATAGCTTTCATTTGCTATATAATCTGTGGTCCCCAGGTGTGGGACGTGCAGAAGGAGGAGGGGCTGTGTAACTACAGGGGCCACAGGGGCCGGCTGCTGTGTGTCCAGTGGTCTCCTGTGGACCCGGACCTGGTCTGGACAGGAGCAGATGACTTCACTGTGCAGGAGTGGGCTGTGTCCAAGCAGGAGTTCACCAAGCCCCCCAAAGGTAACAACATTTATTTTTTTCTCCTAGTTTTATTCACAAAGTTGCTTTTTAAAAAGTTTCTGGTTGTGTAAATGGTTAACATTTGAGCATTTTAATATATTTGATTGTAAAGATCCATAACATTTAGAGTGCAATGAATTGTATAATGTTCTAATGATAATACAAATGTAAAAATGCCTTTCTCTTCTTAGCGAAAAAGACACTTGACCAAAAGGCCAAGTTAAAGGCCAAGAAGAAGAAGAAGACAACAGGGAAAGGAGGAGCAAAGGCTGAGGAGAGCTTGTCTCTAAATGGAGAGGGGAATAAAGGAGGGGCGTCCCCGGCACCAGGAGAAAGACCGTCTGACAATGAGGAGGAGGGGGGGAGCGAGACCACTAGCATCTCCTCAGTGACAGGTAGCACTGTAGCCATGTCCAATCTACTATTACATTGTCTTTCTCAATCCAGTCATCTCCTTCAATTGCATCTGCCATACGCAATAAGTAAATAATGATCATGTCATACAGCTCACACATACTACTCTTTCTTTTATTTTAGTGTCTTCATCCAGTAATCAGATGGACAGACCAGTGATGGATAAAGTGCAAAATGGAGGGAAATCCTTACTCACTGTAAAGAAAGAAATGAAAAAAGTGGAGAGAACAGGTACTGTATGTTATGGAATCCTATCAAAATACACTGTAAGAACATTGTTCATAGGGCACAGAGTTTTTCCTGACCACGTGACCTAACCAGGAAAAACGTAGGGCCCTATATTAAATGACTAGTGTAAGTATCCGTCTCCATCCACTCCAACCCCTCTTGCGGTCGGTCTTTCCTCCAGAGGTGTCTCTGAAGAAGAGGAAGCCTCGCTCCATGCTGCCCCTCAGTACGTCCATGGACCACCGACCCAGAGAAGACCTCCAGCAGGACTGTCTCAACCTGGCCACAGTCAGGCACTCTGAGGGTGAGACTATCAATCCATCCTTATCTGGATTATACCACAAGATTAGACGTGTAGCTACACCTTTTGAGGACCTATACCAGGGATCATCAACTAGATTCAGCTGCGGGCAGATTTTTTTTTCCTGAGTGGATGGTCAGGGGGCCGGAATGTAATTACAAATAATTTGTAGACTGCAAATTGACCGCAAGAAGCCCAAACAGATATGTTTGACTAAAACATAATCATTCTTACATTTGTATACAATCACGTCTCTATTATGCGTGGGAATATATGGGAACAGATTTCTTAAATTAAAATCACTTGGAGCTGATTTCCTGGTGTCATGTTTTCTTGCTCAAATCTTTGGGGGCCAAATAAAACCACCCGTGGGCCAAATTCGGCCCGCAGGCCGCCAGTTGGGGATCCCTGACCTATACAATCAACAAGTACTCAACTATTGTTTCCTGGCTACATTTTCATGTGTAGGTGCCAGCATATTTTTAAAAAAGCACAAGGATTTGTCTTTAGTTAAGTCTGCATCATAAGATTCATGAGACATGGTCCAGAAAGATAAGGCAGGTCATAATTTTCTGTCCTTCATAGAGCAGTGTTTGACTCTGACCCTGTCTTTGTCCCCCTGTCTGTCCTCAGCACCTCCTGCCAACTGTGTCCCAGGCCTGGGAGATCACATCCAACTGGGGCTGTTCGCAGACAGAGACGCCCTCTATAGGATGTTCCAGGAGGAGGGTGAGGACGCTATCTTATGTTGTATTATATGATTGTTATTACACGTTCATAATGATTACACACTTTTTAACACTTTAACACTTGTTATAATAATATATATACTACATGACCCCCCCTTTGCTGCTATAACAGCCTCCACTCTTCTGGGAAGGCTTTCCACTATATGTTGGAACATTGCTGCGGGACTTGCTTCCATTCAGCCACGAGCATTAGTGAGGTTGGGCACTGATGTTGGGCGATTAGGCCTGGCTCGCAGTCAGCGTTCCAATTCATCCCAAAGGTGTTCGATGGGGTTGAGGTCAGGGCTCTGTGCAGGCCATTCAAGTTCTTCCACACCGATCTCAACAAACCATTTCTGTATGGACCTCGCTTTGTGCACAGGGCATTGTCATGCTGAAACAGGAAAGGGCCTTCCCCAAACTGTTGCCACCAAGTTGGAAGCACAGAATCGTCTAGAATGTAATTGCATGCTGTAGCGTTAAGATTTACCTTCACTGGAGCTAAGGGGCCTAGCCCGAACCATGAAAAACAGCCCCAGATCATTATTCCTCCTCCACCAAACTTTGGGGCAGGTAGCATTCTCCTGGCATCCGCTAAACCCAGATTAGTGAAGTGTGATTCATCACTCCAGAGAACAGTTTTCCACTGCTCCTGGGTCCAATGGCGGTGAGCTTTACACCACTCCAGCCGACGCTTGGCATTGTGCATGGTGATCTTAGGCTTGTGTGCGGCTGCTCGGCCATGGAAACCCATTTCATGAAGCTCCCGACGAACAGTTCTTGTGCTGACGTTGCTTCCAGAGGCAGTTTGGAACTCAGTAGTGAGTGTTGCAACCGAGGACAGATGATTTTTACGCGCTTTAGCACTCAGCGGTCCCGTTCTTTGAGCTTGTGTGGCCTACCACTTCGGGGCTGAGCTGTTGTTGCTCCTAGACGTTTCCACTTCACAATAACAGCACTTACAGTAGGCCGGGGCAGCTCTAGCAGGGCAAACATTTGACGAACTGACTTGTTGGAAAGGTGGCATCCTATGACGGTGCCACGTTGAAAGTCACAGCTCTTCAATAAGGCCATTCTACTGCCAATGTTTGTCTATGGCGATTGCATGGCAGTGTGCTCGATTTTATACACCTGTCAGCAACGGGTGTGGCTGAAATAGCCAATTCCACTAATTTTGAAGGGGTGTCCACATGCTGTTGTATATAGAGTGCATTCGGAAAGTATTAAGACCCCTTCCCTTTTTCCACATTTTGTTACGTTACAGCCGTATTCTAAAATTGATTAAATTAAATGTTTTCCTCATCAATCTACACACACTACCCCATAATGTCAAAGCGAAAACAGGTTTTTTGAAATGTTAGTAAATGTATTACAAATAAAAAAACAGAAATGATGGTGGCCACTGTATTCAGAACCTTTGCTATGAGACTCGAAATTGAGCTCAGGTGCATCCTGTTTCCATTGATCATCCTTGCTGTTTCTACTTGATTGGAGTCATGTGGTAAATTCAATTGAATGGACATGATTTGGATAGGTACACACCTGTCTATATAAGGTCCCGCAGTTGACAGTGCAGGTCAGAGCAAAAACCAAGCTATGAGGTCGAAATAATTGTCCGTAGAGCTCCGAGACAGGATTGTGTCGAGGCACAGATCTGAGGAAGGGTACCAAAAAAAATCTGCAGCATTGAAGGTCCCCAAGAACACAGTGGCCTCCCATCATTCTTAAATGGAAGAAGTTTGGAACCACCATGACTCTTCCTAGAGCTGGCTGCCTGGCCAAACTGAGCAAATGGGGGGAGAAGGGCCTTGGTCAGGGAGGTGACCAAGAACCCGATGGTCACTCTGACAGAGCTCCAGAGGCCCTCTGTGGAGATGGGAGAACCTTCCAGAAGGACAACCATCTCTGCAGCACTCCACCAATCAGGCCTTTATGGAAGAGTGGCCAAACGGAAGCCACTCCTCAGTAAAGGGCACATGACAGCCCGCTAAAGGACTCTCAGACCATGAGAAACAAGATTCTCTGGTCTGATGAAACCAAAATTGAACTCTTTGGCCTGAATACCAAGCGTCATGTCTGGAGGAAACCTGGCACCATCCCTACGGTGAAGCATGGGGGTGGCAGCATCATGCTGTGGGGATGTTTTTCAGCGGCAGGGAGACTAGTCAGGATTGAGGGAAAGATGAAGGGAGAAAAGTACAGAGAGATCCTTGATGAAAACCTGCTTCAGAGCACTCAGGTCCTCAGACTGGGGCGAAGGTTCACATTCCAACAAGACAATGACCCTAAGCACACAGCCAAGACAACGCAGGAGTGGCTTCGGCACAAGTCTCTGAATGTCCTTGAGTGGCCCAGCCGGACTTGAACCTGATCGAACATCTCTGGAGAGACCTGAAAATAGCTTTGCAGTGACGCTCCCCATCCAAGATGACAGAGCTTGAGAAGAATGGGAGAAACTCCCCAAATACAAGTGTGCCAAGCTTGTAGCGTAATACCCAAGAAGACTCGAGAGGCTGTAATCGCTGTCAAAGGTGCTTCAACAAAGTACTGAGTAAAGGGTCTGAATACTTATGTAAATAAGGTATTTCTGCTTTATTTTTTATTTTTATACATTTGCTAAAATCCTGTTTTTGCGTTGTCATTATGGGGATTGTGTGTAGATTGATGATGGAAAACATTTAATTTAATCAATTTTAGAATAAGGCTTTAACTTAACAAAATGTCTGAATACTTTCCGAGTGCACTATGTATGTTATTTATATATATGTGTGTGTGTGCGCGCATATATATATATATATATATATATATATATATATATATATATATATATATATACACACACACACACACACACACACACACACTACTGTTCAAAAGTTTTAGAACACTTACTCATTCACGGGTTTTTCTTTATTTTTACTATTTTCTACACTGTAGAATAATAGTGAAGATATCAAAACTTTGAAATAACACATGGAATCATGTAGTAACCAATAAAGTGTTAAACAAATCAAAATATATATTATAGATTCTTCAAAGTAGCCACCCTTTGCCTTGACAGCTTTGCACACTCTTGGCATTCTCTCAACCAGCTTCACCTGGAATGCTTTCCCAACAGTCTTGAAGGAGTTCCCACATATTCTGAGCACTTGTTGGCTGCTTTTCCTTCACTCTGCGGTCCAACTCATCCCAAACCATCTCAATTGGGTTGAGGTCGGGTGATTGTTGATGCCAGGTCATCTGATGCAGCACTCCATCACTCTCCTTCTTGGTCAAATAGCCCTTACACAGCCTGGAGGTGTGTTGGGTCATTGTCCTGTGGAAAAACAAATGATAGTCCCACTAAGCGCAAACCAGATGGGATGGCGTATTGTCATGAGACGTATCGATGCAGAATGCTGTGGTAGCCATGCTGGTTAAGTGTGCCTTGAATTCAAAATAAATCACAGACAGTGTCACCAGCAAAGCACCATCACACCACCACCTCCATGCTTCAAGGTGGGAACCACACATGCAGAGATCATCTGTTCACCTACTCTTTGTCTCACAAAGACACGGCGGTTAGAACCAAAAATCTCAAATTTGAACTCTTCAGACCACTCAAATGAATTTATCCTCTGTGGCAGAGGTAACTCTGGGTCTTCCTTTCCTGTGGCGGTCCTCATAAGAGGCAGTTTCATCATAGCGCTTGATGGTTTTTGCGACTGCACTTGAAGAAGCTTTCAAAGTTCTTGAAATGTTCCGTATTGACTGACCTCCATGTCTTAAAGTAATGATGGACTGCCATTTCTCTTTGCTTATTTGAGCTGTCCTTGCCATAATATGGACTTGGTCTTTTACCAAATAGGGCGATCTTCTGTATACCACCCCTACCTTGTCACAACTGATTGATTGGCTCAAACGCATTAAGAAGGAAAGACATTCCAAAAATTAACTTTTAACAAGGCACACCTGTTAATTGAAATGCATTCCAGGTGACTACCTCATGGTTGAGAGAATGTAAAGAGTGTGCAAAGCTGTCATCAAGGCAATGGGTGGCTACTTTGAAGAATCTCAAATATAAAATATATTTTGATTTGTTTAACACTTTTTTTTTTTGGTTACTACATGATTCCGTATGTTATTTCATAGTTTTGATGTCTTCACTATTATTCTACAATGTAGAAAATAGTAAAATAAAGAAAAACCCTTGAATGAGTAGGTGTGTCCAAACTTTTGACGGGTACTGTATGTGTATGTGTGTTAGGGTAAAAGGTGACTAACAAGTCACTTCCATTCTCCTTATGTTGTGGTGTCTCTTTGATCCTGTAGAGGAGGGCCATGTGGAGGCAGGTCACTATGAGTCTGCAGTGTACCTGAGACTGTGGAAAGGTGACATCACTGGAGCTCTGCAAGTGGCCACTGAGAAAGGAGAGCTGAGTGATCACCTGCTTTCTGTTGCACCTATGGGTAAAGAGCACTCATTTAAATCATATTTATTCCATTTTATAATGCATATTTAGAATATTAAGTTATTCCGATTCAGCAACCAACTTGTCAATTTAGTTAGTCTGATAGTATACGTTTTTGTTCTCTTGCTCCTTGATACAGTAATCTGTTTCTCTGTGGTGAAGTGCTGTATGCATGTATGCATGTATGCATGCATGTATGCATGTATGCATGCATGTATGCGTGCATGTATGCATGTATGCATGTATGCATGCATGTATGCGTGCATGTATGCGTGCATGCATGCATGTATGCGTGCATGCGTGCGTGCATGCATGCGTGTAATAGTACTTGTGAAACCCTCTCAGCTGGTTACCAGGTGTGGCTGAGGACAGTGGAGGTCTATGTGAAGCAGCTGTGTCTTCAGGAGCAGTTCCTCAAGGCTGCCTCCCATCTTCTCTCAATCAACAAGGTTTACGAGGCCATCGACCTCCTCAAGTCCCACCAGCTCTACAGGTTATTCAGCAGACACACACGTTCATCTGTTTATTTTACACATAAATGATGAAATAAAGAATAACAAAGTTAGTGTTGTAGGAAGATCCATTAGAGTAATTAACTTCTACTAAGTGGTAGGATTTTAGGTTGTGTTACCTGTGACTGACCTATCAATGGGAGTGATCATTGTAATCTCTGAGCTGTGAGTGAAATGTTTGTGTGCTCTCTCAGGGAGGCCATAGCCCTGGCCAAGGCTAGGCTGCAGCCAGACGACCCTGTGCTCAAGGAGCTCTACACCACCTGGGCAGCCGTGCTGGAGAAAGACGGCCACTTGTCTACTGCTGCTAAATGGTAAATAACAGACTCTAACATGTACCTATTTTCATTAATAAAACTGCATCTTGGTGTAAAAGTGCACTGTGCAATGCAGGGAGAGTAAAAGCTGGTTCCTCGGAATAGCTGACTTGATGCTAATGGAACTCGCTGTGTATTTATCACCCAGTTATCTCGCCGTGGACTCCAGCTTCGACGCAGCCAAAGTCATCGCCAAGAAAAACGACCCTATCTCACTGAAGACAGCCTCCAGTCTGGCGAGGATCGTTGGTGAAAGCGACCTGTCCTATTCACTCTCCCTGAGATGTGCCAAAGACCTGGCGTCCTCTCAGGATTGGCTGGGAGCACAGCAGCAACTCAGCACACATGAGAGCCTATTGGTAAGTTGCCCTGAACTAGCTGATGCTCATAGATGAAGATACTATATCTAGTCCCATTGATTAGCTATAGATGTTGGTCAGATAAGATATGGGTGTTGATTTTCATGCTTTATCTCTACTGTCCCCCTCTCCTCTGCTATAGGCCCACCGGTTACATTACTGCACTATTGAGTTGCTCACTGTGAGTCTAACAGGGACAGACGTAGTGACTTGGACCTGTTCCTCCATCCATCCCTGGTCTACTCCCTGTAAGAGCCAAGATGGCTTCCTGGCTACCCTGAGGGCTGTGTGGGAGAGGGGGTTTGCTGTCTCCCCCAGCAACCCAGAGAAACTCAAAGCTCTTCACCAACAACTGAAGGCCATAGAGAATCCTCAGACGACACCTAACGTTCCTATGAAACAGGTAGGTCATCAGTGGACAGAGGCTGGGCTGGGGTAAAATTATTCTGTTGATGGGATGGAGAGATATTGACACATGATCTTAGTCTGCAAATGTAAGTTTGTAGACATTTAGTGGAAGATCTACTCTGTTGTAGACAGTGGTGCCTCTGTCTGTGTTTTAATCTGAACCCACTGCAATGCTCTTGTCCCCCTCCAGCTTCTGATCCTTCTGTCCCTTGACCTGACCCTGGGCGCAGTGAGCTGGTTGCTAGGTGACTGGGGGGTGGCCCTAGAGGAGCTGTTGCAGGGCGTGGCCAGAGGGAATGAGGCGGGTCACTTCTCGCTGATGTCAGAGACCTGCAGGCTGCTGTTTCCTCAAGGTGACGCAACATCTTAGTTTAGCCATCTTTATTATCCATGGCAGGGATTACACACTGAGATGTATGTATGTGAAGATAAATCAAAATGTATACAATGTATTATTCTTGCACATATACAGTAATTGTATTTGTACAGTACCTTTAATTTCGTTACACCCTCAATAACATCTGCTAAATATGTGTATGTGACCAATAAAATTAGATACATTTGATTTAGAAATGCTACCATAGAGCAGTGTGTCCAATACATATCTTAAAACAGGTGTTTTTTTTTGGCTGTTGTATGTATATAAAAAATAATCTTAATATACAGTTGGTGGCACAGACTGGTTAGTAAGTAAGTTAAAAACATTTTTTTACTGTAATATAATGCATTGATAACATGTTTTTAATAAAGGCATTTGGATGGATTTTAACAGTAGAAGAGTGGCATGGCAGCTTCAGTTCTTCTTAGATGCACTCCAGCCTGTGCAGTGTCCGTGGACATACCAGTATAGGAGCTGCCCCAGGGAAGTGTCCACCGCCAATACAGTAGTGTTCAGAGTTGCAGCCAGTTGGTTTAACCCCAGAGCAGATGCCCATTCGTTATTGATCTCTCTGAATGTGTTGAAGCCAGGCTTAAACTCATTTCTTGGCTTGGGTCCATAAAAGTCTCTGGTGGTTTGTGTGTCTCCGTGGTTGTAGATGATAAGAATGGCTGGTCCTCTGTTGTTTCAAGACCCCACATTGTATCTCACCAGGTAACGCTTGAAGAGTTGGTAGAGGTTTCCCCTTTGAAGGGTGAGGAAGCGTCTCTGTGTGGTAGCGCAGGATGGAGGCCAGGTTCCAGTGTGTTCCAGAGGAGTTGTTGGGGACGTGCCACACTGACATGTCCTCCGCCATGTTGTCATAATACCCAGGGCTCTTGGAAGGCGTCGGCGGTTGCACCCTTTGGTGTTCCAAAAGTGGACCTGTTGGCCCAGTTCCCCTCTCTGTCTGGCCGGTTGGGGTTGCTGCCCTGCTGGCTGGACCAGTGGTTGCCTACCGTGCACTTCCCGTAAATGTTGTTCTCGTGCACGCTCGCCACCAGTGTCTAGCTGCCTACGGTGGTCATATCACAGAAGGTCTGGTACACGACCCCACTTGCTGTGGTCAGGTAGTACAGCCCATCTTCATGTTGGTCATATCGGTCCCTTAATTCTTTACAGCTTCTGGCAACGGGTTCTGTTTCAAAGCCTCTCCAGACTATTAAAGTCAGTTCTGGCCCCTGCATGCCTGCCCTCCTGTACTGCTGGCACTGCTTGTGCAAGTTAAATTAGTTGTAAGTCTACATGTTATATATTGAACCATCAGTAGAGGGGGATCATCAACAGGAGATCACAGGACATCATGTCTGCAATGGATGTGGTGAGGTCTCAGAGAAATGTCTGAGTCTAACTTCAGGAGGTTCTGTTTGTGTTCAAGTCTTGGCAATACTTCGATTTATACCCATGCCAGCTCTGATTTGATCTGTCTTATCCATATGCTCTTATCTGCCATGTCTGAGAGATAAAACTGAATACAAAGCTAGGATTTACTGTAATGGCATTTACTGGAAAGTACAAGCCTACCTCAGCAAAATTGTGTTGATAACAAGAATGGTAAAACAGCAAAACAATGATTTACATTTTAGTCATTTAGCAGACGCTCTTATCCAGAGCGACTTAATTAGTGAGTGCATACATTTTTCCCCCCATGGGAATCGAACCCACAACCCTGGCGTTGCAAACACCATGCTCTACCAACTGAGCTGCACGGGCCTAGTTGATTATCAATAACATTCATGAGGCCTCACGTTTGATAAAAGATACTCACGTTACGCTCAAGTGTATTGCTACCTCAACCCTTTTAATCTGTGTGAACTAGTCCATTCCAGGAAGAAAGGCCCAACCCTTTAACTGCAGACACACTTTTCATTAATGTGCACAGACAGGTGACAACAGGGCAATCTGCATACAGTACTCAATTCATTTCAATGTAAGTGTGGACACTAACTGTATGGTTCTCATCTTCCAAATGTATGAAGGAAATGCGTCCTTTTGAACCCTACTCTTTCTCTGCTAGGTATCGACTCCATCTCAGAACTCAAAAAGATGGTGGACCCCTCTGATGAGAAGGCCTTGACTGCAGCTCGGAGCCTGGAGGCATTTGTGTGTTACCAGGACCTCTACCACATGTGGTGGAGCCACAGCACTAACACAGCAGGAGCTCAGAGAGACATGACTAATGGACTGCACTCAGCCAGCAAGAACCACAACAATGGATTAGACGGCCGTGTTACTGACACTCCAAATGGAGATGGGATGGGATGGTGTCTGAGCACTCAGAATGGAGATGTGACGAAAGGAGTGTGTGTGAACGCTTGCCAGGTGCTGCTGTCTGAGCCCCACGCGACCTGCCAGGCCACCCAGAGGACTATAGCAGAGATCAAGCAGAGACTGGCCTCCATGGTGCACCAGCACAGCCGAACCCAGGAGACTAAAGCCAGCCCTGGGGAGGGACAGACTGAAAGGCCCACCTTGGCCCAGGGCTCCACTCCCACAGACAGCCAAGAGTCCAGTGATGCAGGGCAAGGGTACGGCCTATTTTTTTATATTTCTAATTGTGCCTTTGGACATTTTTAGAGTTAGCTGTTTAGGATAGAAAGACAACTGCAATGATTTGTTACTTGACAGTCTGAAACTGTAATAGTGTATTCAGACAAATAGTTGGTGTAAGTGAAAGTTATGATTGTCTGTCAGATATTGAGCTTTTGTAATCTTTGTTTTTCAGACCTGACACTGAATCCTTACCCTCCTTGATTGCCATGGTTTCTGAGCACCACAAAGAGTTGGCTGACATCCCAGACCATGTCAAAGTAAGACACCCTCATACTTTTTTACTGAACATTTTCCTGCTGCTATTGTTTTTGAATATTTTTGCTCTCCCATTTCAGGAATATCCATACCCAGATGTTCTGGAGTGCTGCTTAGTTCTTCTCTATTTGAGTAAGAGTTCTGCTCTTGTTCCTGATCACCTAAAGAATGAAGCAGTGGCCTTGTTCCGCAAGTATGGAACTCCCTCTCTCCGCAAGGCCTCCCAGCGATTCCTATCTTAATGGTTATAGATGCATGTTATTTTTCTATGACTTGTTTTTGTTAAATGTAAAATGCACTTAGTAAGAATGGAAAATATGTATGTATATCAATAAATAAACCTTTTCACTAATCTCTGATTTACTATACGAACACCAGCCTTCAAATAAATTGACATGTATTGATTCATCAGAAGTAGGATTTTAGTCTTGAATGAACAATGATTGAAGTAACTGTTCACGCACTGCTGGGGGCCTAGGCCATGTCATCCCTCACTAAGGAAGAATAAATAGAAAAACCTTAATCATCCAGAGGATCACATACTAATGAACGTAGAGCCTTACTAGACATCTGCGCCTAAATAAAAATTCCAGGTCGCACAGCAAAATATTTAGGAGCATATGCGAGAAGTGGTCGCATGTCTGGCTCTGTCAGATTAACAGCTATAGCCAAATCTTGGTCTAGGAAGAAGGAACGTATGCCAGGCTAGGCACAATGAGGATAAAATATGGATAAAAAGCTCTATAGTGCAACCATTTTACTCGCATATGCACCTACATTCCTGTGAGACCTGGAATTTTAATTTGGGAGCACCAGTGCAGTAAAAAATTAAGTATTCTAGCTTTACCTCCTTTTTCATTGTACTCCTAAATGTCTGTGCGCCTACATTTTAACGTAGGCGCACACGTGCTCCTTGTAAAAAAGGTCAGCGTAGAGCGACAATGTAGCCTATTTAAACCTTAACAGGGACAGAAAATTGGTTCAATAAGGCATGCCCTGAACGGTGAGTTAGGGAATACTATTTTGGGCATGTCTGAAACAAGCTAATCAAAACATTGAAAATAGAAAAATGTTTTAATATACAACTGTTTCAAACAATGCATGTTGTAAAAACAATAGCAACCACAAACCATTGTTTTAAACTGAGCAGTGAACAAATTAAAAGCAAAATGTTGCACAGAACTGCAGTGTGCCCCTGTAACACATTCATACTCAAGACCAGCCTGGCACCAATCTAAAAGTCTCCTTTCTCAAAGGAAAAATGCTAAAACATATCACGGATTCAGTGAAATGTTACTTTAAAATTGTACAATCCCTACAAGCATGTATCCAACAAACTGGTTTTCTGAACGATACCTACCGATGCTCGAGCTACAGTTGGGTTTAAATAAAGTTTGTTGTTTTGAAAAGCAGGAGTGCAGAGAATTGTTGTTGAGCACTTTCAAATGCTAAACTTCTTATTCGCAGTACAATACACAAGAGCTGGTCCCATGCTTTTAAAAGAAGAGTTACTGCAATGCTGATAAACAAAGGTTTCTGAATACTGGTCCTGGGCGATAGAAAGGCTCAATAGTGGTACAATAGGGAATTTGAATGTGACAATACGCAGTAAAATCAACTATGACAGAACAAAATGGGTTCAAGAGGAGAGTCTATGGTAACCAAATGTCCTTTTTGCAGCTGGTGAAGCAGGATACAGAAATTAATCTCATGTTTTCTGGGAGTGGGGGGAGAAAATAAACATCTACTGGATGGGTTAAAACAAGTGTGTCTTCCACTTGATGGCCTCGCAGTCGATCAGTGCTTGTTGTTGGTTTCCTCTTGGGAAGAGCTTGAGATGCCGTTCTGATTTTGAGTGGACCCAGAGCCCAATCCGTACAATCGCCCACAATACTTTGCGTCATCAATGTTGTCTTCAAAGAAAAGCTGCAAAAGTAGAGGACAACTTATTTCATTTGTAACAGAAACATGGTCAGAATCAGTTACTCCCTAGATGCCAATCCCCATCAAGTCTAGTTCACAAACTCTTCCCAAGAGGACTGGGACTATGTCACAATCATCTTTTACAGCTTATTTTCATTCCTGACCACTCTTCTGAAATGACTTGACAAGTGCAATGTTAAATCTAAGTCCTTTCACCTATCAGTTGTCATGGAAGACATCAGGAATAGAATAGGTACCTCTTTCATCCTAAAGAAGGCCATCCCTGTGAGCAGGGAATCAGAGCCGGCCTGGTGCTGTCTCCCAATCCTCTTTAGTTCCAGCTGGTCAGCCACCTCCTGGAGTCCTCCCTGAACAAACACACAGGTGACAGTCAGCTAACTAGAGCCATATGCTCTACCTCAACATCCTCGGGGGAAGTCAAAGCACATTTCATGTCAGTCATTTCTTTGGTGAAATAAAATATTTTTTAAAGGTGCACACCTCACTATAGGCCACCATTGATTGTGTAACTGAGGGGGTTTGAAGAGCCATGCTTGTGTGATGAGTAACCTTGCATTAGCTAAGAGACTTGTTCGAATCCAGTCAGACACTTGACAGCCAACCGTGCTTTCATTGGTTTTACAAATAACAAATAATGAATAAGCAAGTTACCAGGAATGTCTCTTTACCTTCAAGTTCTTGCAGCTCTTCATCAGATATTTCACATCATAGATTGCAGGGAAGAAAAGATTGAGGATCTGGAAGAACTCATGTTCCTCCTCAGGTAGCCGAGTGTCTGTTAACAGCTTCACTAGGTAGCCAAAATCATACCCGCTGCAAATGAGAAATACAGCAAGGAGATTCATTACAACTTGATTTCTCAAATGACTACTGGGGCACTGTTGGGAGTGTTCATGACTAGGGCCCAGAGTTTATCCTGTTTACCAGGAAAAACACTAGGCCCACTGACATCTCTCAACACATCCCTACCTGTGAAAGGAGAGCCACTTGACATTTTCACACAGCACTAAACCAGATGTCATCAGGAGCTCAGCAAAGTAGAGCGTGTCGATCCCCTCTTCCTCGTGCTTTTTGAATTGGAGGCCGGAGTTCTGAAGTAGGTCTATCGAGTCCTGGGAGTACATATCCTCTCTGTTTACAAAAGAACATCAGATGTGTTTTTTTCAGAATGGAGCAAACTAAACAGTGAAACAACATTATAAACAATGGACTATTACTCAAGAGCCTTCTAATGAGGCATCAGATCCTACCCCAAAAACATAAGCATGACATAGTTTTAATCTCATTACTGGCTATACTGTATTATAACAAGGATACAAGGATTAACACCCACGTTAAATTAAATTTGAAATTGAACTGCCATGTCGTCGTTCCAGGGGGATAGTCTCCATCCTCGTTCATAAATGACAGTCCCAGTTGGATGATTTTCAGAAGGTCCACGTTGCACCTCAAGAGCTGGTACTGGTAGTCTACCGTGCTGCGAAACTCGCCAATGGGTCGAACCACCACGCCGGGGAATTCTGTGTCCTGTTGGAACAAGAAGGACATCATTAATGGCAAAAGAAGTTGACGCAATACATACCAAAACCTTCACAGATCTACTAAGAAAATCAATGAAAAAAGTTAGCATATTTAGGAAGATAGTTTACCATGGCAATGAAGTTGTAGCTTTGAATTATCTGTCGGATTTTCCTCATTTCCTCATCCACATTGCTTGCCCAGACCTCACAGATAATCTGACTGGTATCTGCCAGTGCAGCTGGCATTTTTGCAGGTTGAGGAAAGGACTGAAAACGCTGACAATTCTGCAGCACTTTCGGGGAACAGTCTGTTGAAAAAATTTACTCTGTGGGGCGCAAGAGGAGGTTGAACATTATCTATGCCATTCAGCTAATCATCAATTAACTACATTTTAAATGCAAAATGATAGACAGTTAAAGCTGTGTGCAGTAGCTTGATTCAACACATAAGATACACTATATATACAAAAGTATGTGAACACCCCTTCAAAATCAGAGGATTCGGCCATTTCAGCCACACCCGTTGCTGACAGGTGTATAAAATCGAGCACACAGCCATGCATAGACAAACATTTGCAGTAGAATGGACTTACTGAAGAGCTCAGTGACTTTCAACGTGGCACCGTCATAAGATGCCATCTTTCCAACAAGTCAGTTCGTCAAATTTCTGCCCTGCTAGAGCTGCTCCGGACAACTATAAATGCTGTTATTGTGGAGTGGAAACATCTAGGAGCAACAACGGCTCAGCCGTGAAGTGGTAGGCCACACAAGTGCACAGAACGGGACCGCTGAAGCGCATAAAAATAATCTGTCCTCGGTTGCAACACTCACTACCGAGTTCCAAACTGCCTCTGGAAGCATAGTCAGCACAAGAAATGTTCGTAGGGAGCTTCATGAAATGGGTTTCATTGGCCAAGCAGCCGCACACAAGCCTAAGATCACCATGCGCAATGCCAAGTGTCAGCTGGAGTGGTGAAAAGCTCACAGCCATTGGACTCTGGAGCAGTGGAAACGCTTTCTCTGGAGTGATGAATCACGCTTCACGAATCTGGGTTTGGCGGATGCCAGGAGAACGCTACCTGCCCCAATGCATAGTGCCAATTTTAAAGTTTGGGTGGAGGAGGAATAATGGTCTGGGGCTGTTTTTCATGGTTTGGGCTAGGCCCCTTAGTTCCAGTGAAGGTAACTCCATATTAATGCTCATGATTTTGGAAAGACATGTTAGACGAGCAGGTGTCCACATACTTTTGGTCATATAGAGTACATATGAATGGCTGGGCGCCTAAATCAAAACCTGCCTGGCCTGAATCCCATCAGTACGACACGAGTCACACGACTGATGTTAGCTAGATAAAGTCATAGCAAACGAACTTGGCTGGATAAAACAGCTCCGGTGTTGGTTTTCTGCAAATTATTTACATTTGTATAAACACTTTAACTAACTAAGGTTACCTAGCAACAATTAAATGACATACAGCAAGCTATGTAGCTTACTAGCATCCAAATGAAATTTAACGTTAGCTATGTAACGTTAGCTAGTTAACGTCAGCTAACTAGCCCAGTTACAGGGGAAACAATATAGTATACCAATCGTAGCTAGCTAGCCACACTGGGAGGTTAACTAAAATAAAATTCCATTACACATAGTTAGCTACAACTACACGTAGCCAATCTACATTGGGCTAGATAGCTTGCTCAGTTTGCTAGCGTTAGCTCGTTTTGTCAGCATTGAAGAAGTCAAGATGGCTAGCAAGCTAGCTGGAAACCGCCAGGGAAATGGATAGCTAGCCAACTCTGTTTGGTAATTTGTTTAACTTTCACATATTATTGTATTAGCTAGCTACTATGAAACGTATAAAGCACAAATGTCAATGTTTACCTGATCCGCCGTATGATCTTATTCCGCTGGGGCTACTGCTAGCCCTTGCTAACGTTGCTGCATAACGTTGGCTTCCTTGCTCTATCGGAAGTCATAGAAATACATCTAGGCAGGCGCAGAGGGGAAAAAGCGCACCTTCACGTCTCACTTGATGTTCTGACCAGCAGTACACTGGTACCCAGCCTGGATATAGTTGCTCGAGTGTGGACTGTGGAGCATACACCACCTCCGTGATATACACCCGTTTTCTCCCAGAAAAATACAAACTTAAATAGCTACATATCTATAGTGTGGAACTTTATAGTTGGCAATGTGGTTTGTTTCATGTCATGACCCTATATACAGAATATCAAGGTTTCAGCACAATGATAACCCAATTATCCAGGAGTTAATTGGCTTGCAAACGTTTTTACAAATGAAATGCTTTACAAATTGTGTCACATTCACTCAAATCTTCACCTGTATGGACCTTGGTATGCCACAATAATCGATTCGAAGCTTTAATAGGATTTTGTTTAAGAAATTATCTTTATTTGAAAAGCGTAAAATACCTGACAGTTATGTAGCTCCAAAAGTTCAAGGAAAACCTGATACAGTTCCAGGACACAGATTACCACAATCACTTTTCCTACTAAAATACAATTAAAATAGTTGTCATCATTCAATTACTAATATTCTGGTCATACAATTACACCTGAAGATAAATAGATATGTACAGTTGAAGTCAGAAGTTTACATACACTTAGGTTGGAGTCATTAAAACTCGTTTTTCAACCACTCCACAAATGTCTTGTTAACAAACTATAGTTTTGGCAAGTCGGTTAGGACATCTACTTTGTTCATGACAAGTAATTTTTGTTTACAGATTATTTAACTTATAATTCACTGTATCACAATTCCAGTGGGTCAGAAATGTACATACACTAAGTTGACTGTGCCTTTAAACAGCTTGGAAAATTCCAGAAAATGATGTAATGGCTTTAGGAGTTTCTGATAGGCTAATTGACATCATTTGAGTCAGTTGGAGGTGTACCTGTGGATTTATTTCAAGGCCTACCTTCAAACACAGTGCCTCTTTGCTTGACATCATTGGAAAATCAAAAGAAATCAGCCAAAAAAATTGTAGACCTCCACAAGTCTGGTTCATCCTTGGGAGCAATTTCCAATCGCCTGAAGGTACAATGTTCATCTGTACAAACAATAGTACGCAAGTATAAACACCATGGGACCACGCAGCTGTCATACCGCTCAGGAAGGAGACGCGTTCTGTCTCCTAGAGATGAACGTACTTTGGTGCGAAAAGTGCAAATCAATCCCAGAACAACAGCAAAGGACCTTGTTAAGATGCTGGAGGAAACAGGTACAAAAATATCTATATCCACAGTAAAACGAGTCCTATAACCGCGATTGATAATAGACAGTACTGTGCAGCTGTCTTCATCGACCTGGCCAAGGCTTTCGACTCTGTCAACCACCGCATTCTTATTGGCAGACTAAATAGCCTTGGTTTCTCAAATGACTGCCTCGCCTGGTTCACCAACTACTTCTCAGATAGAGTTCAGTGTGTCAAATCGGAGGGCCTGTTGTCTGGACCTATGGCAGTCTCTATGGGGGTGCCACAGGGTTCAATTCTTGGGCCGACACTTTTCTCCGTGTATATCAATGATGTCGCTCTTGCTGCTGGTGACTCTCTGATCCACCTCTACGCAGACGACACCATTTTGTATACATCTGGCCCTTCATTGGACACTGTGTTAACAAACCTCCAAACGAGCTTCAATGCCATACAACAATCCTTCAGTAGCCTCCAACTGCTCTTAAACACTAGTAAAACTAAATGCATGCTTTTCAATCGAACGCTGCTGGCACCCGCCCACCCGACTAGAATCACCACTCTCGACGGGTCTGACCTAGAGTATGTGGACAACTACAAATACCTAGGTGTCTGGTTAGACTGTAAACTCAACTTCCAGACTCACATAAAGAATCTCCAATCCAAAGTTAAATCTAGAATCGGCTTCCTATTTCGCAATAAAGCCTCCTTCACTCATGCTGCCAAACATGCCCTCGTAAAACTGACTATCCTACCGATCCTTGACTTCGGCGATGTAATTTACAAAATAGCCTCCAACACTCTACTCAGCAAATTGGATGTAGTCTATCACAGTGCCATCCGTTTTGTCTCCAAAGCCCCATACACTACCCACCACTGTGACCTGTACGCTCTTGTTGGCTGGTCCTCACTACATGTTCGTCGTCAAACCCACTGGCTCCAGGCCATCTATAAATCACTGCTAGGCAAATCCCCGCCTTATCTTAGCTCATTGGTCACCATAGCAGCACCCACCCGTAGTCTACGCTCCAGCAGGTATATCTCACTGGTCATTCCCAAAGCCAACACCTCCTTTGGCCGCCATTCCTTCCAGTTCTCTGCTGCCAATGACTGGAACGAATTGCAAAAATCCCTGAAGCTGGAGACTCTTATCTCCCTTAATAACTTTAAGCATCAGTTGTCAGAGCACCTTACCGATCACTGCACCTGTACACAGCCCATCCGAAATTAGCCCACCCAACTACCTCATCCCTATATTATTTATTTTGCTCTTTTGCACCCCAGTATCTCTATTTGCACATAATCTCTTGCACATCTAGCATTCCAGTGTTAATACTATTGTAATTATTCTGCACTATAGCCTATTTATTGCCTTACCTCCATAACTTGCTACATTTGCACACACTGTATATATATTTTCTGTTGTATTTTCTGACTTTGTTTTTTTTACCCCATATGTAACTCTGTTGTTTTTATTGCACTACTTTGCTTTATCTTGGCCAGGTCGCAGTTGTAAATGAGAACTTGTTCTCAACTGGCTTACCTGGTTAAATAAAGGTTAAATAAAAAAATTAAAAAATAAAAAACCTGAAAGGCCGCTCAGCAAGGAAGAAGCCACTGCTCCAAAACCGCCATAAAAAAGCCAGACTACGGTTTGCAACTGCACATGGGGACAAAGATCGTACTTTTTGGAGAAATGTACTCTGGTCTGATGAAAGAAAAATAGAACTGTTTGGCCATAATGACCATCGTTATGTTTGAAGGAAAAAGGGGGTCCTTGCAAGCTGAAGAACACCATCCCAACCGTGAAGCACAGGGGTGGCAGCATCATGCTGTGGGGGTGCTTTGCTGCAGGAGGGACTGGTGCACTTCACAAAATAGATGGCATAATGAGGAAGGAAAATTATGCGGATATATTGAAGCAACATCTCAAGACATCAGTCAGGAAGTTAAAGCTTGGTCGCAAATGGGTCTTCCAAATGGACAATGACCCCAAGCATACTTCCAAAGTTGTGGCAAAATGGCTTAAGGACAACTAAGTCAAGGTATTGGAGTGGCCATCACAAAGCCCTGACCTCAATCCTATAGAAAATGTGTGGGCAGAACTGAAAATGCATGTGCGAGCAAGGAGACCTACAAACCTGACTCAGTTACACCAGCTCTGTCAGGAGGAATGGGCCAAAATTCACCCAACTTATTGTGGGAAGCTTGTGGAAGGCTACCCGAAACGTTTGACCCAAGTTAAACAATTTAAAGGCAATGCTACCAAATACTAATTGAGTGTATGTAAACTTCTGATCCACTAGGAATGTGATGAAAGAAATAAAAGCTGAAATAAATCATTCTCTCTACTATTATTCTGACATTTCACATTCTTAAAATAAAGTGGTGATCCTAACTGACCTAAGACAGGGAATTTTTACTAGGATTAAATGTCAGGAATTGTAAAAACCTGAGTTTAAATGTATTTGGCTAAGGTGTATGTAAACTTTCGACTTTATGTGTGCCAAAGCGAAATCACATTCATTTGTAATACAGACACCTGAAGTACTTGGGGTTATCCTGAAGTCCTGGTGTTATGAATAATGCATTGAATCATGGTAATTGTGAAACAGAGACATGGACAACTGTATATTATTCAATTAATGTCAGTACATAAGCATAATATTTGGATGAGAAATGCAGACGTCTGTGTCATTCAAACATGTCAGCTCTAGACTCCTCAAATACTGTACATTGGTATTTCTACTGTGCTATACAACAACAGCACTACAATACTCCACGACGAGTAAACACTGTTTGTCAAAGGTAAATTTCTTCTGAGGTGTGACACTTTAGATAGGCTTTGAAATCAATATAAATGAAAGCTGAGGAAGTATTTTTTTAAACCGTCAATGCTTTTTGTCAGGGTCCCTTGTTGGCACAGCTGGGAGAGAGATGTGGTCACTGTTGGTTAGAGTCAGCACTACTTTGAATGTGGGACACCTCTAATACAGGTATGAGGAGCTGGAAGGAATCCTGGATGTACGATGCACTGTTGGAAGCCTAAAGAAGACGAGATACATACAGCACATAGATACATAAACAATGCACCACATTTGTAAATCTCTCACACACAAACACACATTGTTATGATTCAGCTTTCAGACAGAATTAAGAGGATGTGATATGCAGCAATGTACGATAATGAATTAGAAACAAACCTCCAAAAATACTCCCGTTATGAGTGGATTGAGGACATCTCCCTTTTCATTAGACTGCAAAACAAAATGTTTTGGTCTTATTAGTCTCTGGATTCAGTGAACTAGGAATATTCTACACCTGTTAAAGGGATACTTACAGATTTTGGCAAAGAAGCCCTTTATCTACTTCCCCAGAGTCAGCTGAACTCACTCATGGATACCAGTTTTATGTCTCTGCATCCAGTATGAAGGAAGAGAGGTAGTTTTGTGAGCCAATGCTAACTAGTGTTAGCACAATGACTCCAAGTCTATGGTATCTACTAGCATGCTTGAAAAAGAAAAGGAGAACCTCACACTCTAGGAGCTCAGATGCAATAATTTTATAACCAACGTTTCAACAGTCTTCATCAGGATATAATGAAAACACTGCGGGTCACAAATTTATATACTTTGAAAGGACACACATAGGTGTCTGTAATCATGGCCAGGTGTTGATTTTATTGGTTGATTTACAGATATAAATAGAACATATTTAAAAAAAACTGACTTCCAGTCATTGCGCTAACGCTAGTTAGAGACAGATCGAAATGTACTGGGGGGGGGTCCAACTCAAGGTGTCATAAAAAAAAAAGAACCCCCCCCCCCCAAAGTTACAAATATTTTCACATGACCCTCCCCTTGTATTGTAAAATAAATTGAACACCCTCCCCCCTCATAGAATTAACTTAAAATAATGTTTACGACCACAAATAACAATAACTGTAGAGATCCTGTGTTTATAAACGTGGATATCGACTTTGCCACTTCAGCATGCTTTTGTGGCACAGTCGATGCCACGCAGGGCAACGGGTCAGAAGGTTGAGGGTTCGTTGACCACCACTGACAAGCTCACTCTCCCTGCCTGTTTCATTACACTACAATCAGAGACTGCTGCAGACAATGATCAGCTAGGGGGAAATCAGATTTTTTAAGGTTCTATGCCATTTATAATTATATAAAATATATTAAACACATTTTCCACCAACAGGTTTCTGTGCCGATGCACCACACAACCAATAAACAAAGCATACTGACTTTGGGCACTTAAATATCATGGTTTGCGTTTTCAACCACCATTAATAGACTATGTCAATCTGGACAAACAGAAAATATATCCCTCCCTACCCAGCAGGCTTACCCAGTATCGAAGGCTTGGCTTGACAATCTCCTGACGTCATTAAACTTTTTTGTGTTTTGTAACAGATGTCTCTTTCCATTCATCAATTGGCCGCTGCACAGTTTGGATTGATTCATTGATTGATTTTATTTGTCAGTTTAAAAAATACATATATACAGAAATATTTTTTTAAGTGACTGCACAATAAAGTCGGGGGCTTATTTCCATTGTGGTCCCTATTTTTTTACATAAATACATATATAATTACATAGATACAGACACATTACAGAGATAGAGACGAAGAAATGCTCAACCTCCAGATGAGTATGAGGGGGAGTTTAAGTACAATTCTTACAAGCTTGTTTGGCGGGTAGCTTATTCTTTAGACGTTTGGGGCTGCCGGTGAACCATGATGTGCAGGCATAATCAAAGTGGGTCTTTAGGTTTCCATCTAATTGGTGACAGATTTTCATGTGAATATTCAAAAATCTTCATAAAAACAATATGCCATTTCAGAGTTTCCATTAGGAAAATATGGCGCCGGACAACATGACAGGGAACATTTTTAATTTACCGGACAATTGAGAAATGTAATGGAAATCCATATGCATTCAGATCCAACCTGCGCCATCAATAAATGAGGTATGTTGGCCAAATGAGCCACATTTACGTGTCTTTAAAAACTGCCTATAACAAATTACAAAAACACTATTCCTTGTGTTTCGATGTGTAGCATATGCAAAACCTTATAGCTACTTTCCAAAAACAATAATTGTCCACCTCACAGGTCAGCTGTCAGAGATTTGAGCACTAAATGTATCAGGGCATTGCATGCAAAGGCCTATAGGCTTAGGTGTCCACACCATACCAATCCTTCACAAACGTTTCTAAAGTTTATTAGGGCGATATCAAAAGTTGGTCAAGCCATTGTTTATAGGGAAAATACGAGCAGAAGAACGAATGTAAACCTGGGAAAAACGCACTAACCTCCCCTGTGCACCCCCCAAAAAACACACAACCCTTCCCAAAGCAAAAAATAAAGTTTGAGAACCCTCTCCTATTTTGAACCACCCCTCCCCCCAGTACAATTTCCCTCAGCAAATTCCTTCAAACTGCACAAAGAGACATAAAAAAAATGGTATCCATGGGTTCATCTGACTCTGGGGAAGTAGATCAAGGGCTTCATTGCCAAAATCCAGCAGTTTCCCTTTAAGATTGATTTAAACTCCTCTCTTTGGGTCTAATTAACTATAGGCATCTCCATTAGAATCATTCATGTCAGGATTGCAATAATTACCCTGCAACTGCTTATTAAATGAATTGACACTCTTAAGTAAGGTTAATTACTTTTATCCCTTTCATACTAAAGACGTTTTTCTGCCAACTTAACCAATACCATAAAGGTATTGCCGGTATCAAAGCTGAAACTTGTATTTCGCCAAACAACCTAGTTATCATTTCGGTAAAGTTCTGCCTACAGCTTAGTATGAAACATAGCTGCAATGCTGAGGTGGCATTGGCACGCACTAGGCTCTTAAACTCTTGATGGTTGCTAGTCAGCGCCCCGTTACCGTCCTCCTGGCAGTTCTAAACTTTGCAAGGCATGTCACTTCGCATAGCCCACTACTAATGATTACTGTGGGAATAAATATCACTGAATGACGAAAATATTGGAATAAAGTAGGCTAATGCAATTTTAGGCATGTATCAAACTGTTGCTTACTGAAACTCCCAAAGTCATCCAATCCTTGTAATACATTTGTAGCAAATAAGAGCGTCTGCTAAATTACTAAAATGTAAATGTAAATGTGTGTGGCAGCCTGGTCTCATAGACTACACATAACACAGTAAACATAAATCCATGATATCCAGTTTAGTATGATATGTTACATTTGGTATGGTTACATTAGAAAGAAGGTTACTTAAGGCAAAAACAAAAGTAGGGTGGTTGGTCAGGGTGGATGGGTGTGAGTATAATGCAAACGTCTAGCAATCCAAAGGTTGCGAGTTCGAAAGTCATTACGGACAACTTTAGCATTTTAGGTAATTAGCAACTTTTCAACTACTTACTACTTTAAGCTACTTTGCAACTACTTAGCAGGTTAGCTAACCCTCCCCCTAACCATTTTAGCTAACCCTTCCCCTTAACCTTTAACATAACTCCTAAACTTAATCCTAACTCCTAACCTAGCTAACGTTAGCCAGCTAGCTAATGTTAGCCACCTAGCTAGAATTCTTAACATATTGTACGTTTAGCAAATTTTTTACATTTAATACAATTGTAATTCGTAACATATCATACAAAATGGGTGATGGACATCCACAAATGAATAGATACCATATGTAACATATCATACTAAACGGAGTGTCTCAGATTTACGTACTGAATAATTTGATAAATGTATAAGTGTAAGATACATTTTTAAGTGTAAGATTTTTGTTTTCACTGCATCTCTGTTTGGATATTGGTTAGGCTACAATTAGGCTGGGGAAAGGTTAGCTAAGTTGAGGTGAGTGCTGCTCATGATCATCTTGTCTAGTTGGCTCATTTTGTTAGAACATTTTGACATGTTATGTAGTTTAACGAGTGGATTATTTTGCTAGCAGTCGCTTAGTAGCCTAGGCCTACTCCCAACCAAAAGCCTGTGACTTCACTGACTTGTTTTAACCCTAATTGCGCCTGAAAATTGCTCTGAATAAGAGCGTCTACTAAATGACCGAAATGTCAGTGTAAAAATGTTGTTTAATAATCAATCAATGTGATTTTATTTAACTGAATTTCCGTCTGTATAGGCTATTTGGTTAATCAGTTGGGCAAATAATTGGAGGCCGTATAGCGCATCTATCTATTTGTTTGCTCATCTATCACTTATCAGAAACATTTAGCATGCAATAATGTAGCCTAAATCAAGAGCAGGCCTATTACTTTGCTCAATCACGTATCGGCAATTCCAAAAGGAGATTGTGAAATATGAACACGAGACGCACATGCGTTAGAAAATATAGATTGCTATTATTTTCTATCGATATCTTGAAGATAAGACCCTATGCCTGCTCCCTAACAAAGTGGAGTGAGGGTAAGAAAGAGATTAAACGTGGATCAAAAAAGCATAGGCTTGGGCTCTGTTTCAAAATATCACTTTCTTTGCGGTTCCACACGTTCCTGTGACAAGTTGTGTGGGAAAGATATTATTTGTATTTTATTCTGTTATATTCCATTATATTCTTACTATAATATACACTGAGTATACCAAACATTAGGAACACCTTCCTAACATTGAGTTGTCCTCTCCCCTCTTTTGCCCTCAGAACAGCCTCAATTCGTTGGGGCATGGACTCTACAAGGTGTCAAAAGCGTTCCACAGGAAGGCTGGCCCATGTTGACTCCAATGCTTCCCACAGTGGTGTCAAGTTGGCTGGATGTCCTTTGGGTGGTGGACCATTCTTGATACACACGGGAAACTGCTGAGTGTGAAACCCAGCAGCTTTGCAGTTCTTGACACAAACCGCTGCGCCTGGCACCTACTACCATACCCCATTCAAAGGCACTTAAATATTTTGTCTTTCCCATTCACCCTCTGAATGGCACACATACACAATCCATGTCTCAATTGTCTCAAGGCTTAAAAATAATTATTTAACCTGTCTCCTCCCCGTCATTGATTGAAGTGGATTTAACAAGTGACATCAATAAGGGATCATTGCTTTCACCTGGATTCACCTGATCAGTCTGTCATGTTAAGAGCAGGTGTTCTTAATGTTTTGTATACTCAGTGTATGTGTGTTGACTGATCGGGTAGGTGTGTCTTGTCTGTTTAATCAATAAAATAACAAACTATTGATTTCATTTGGATGGCTATTCTATTCTTTTGAAAATACATTTTATTAGTCTTATGTTTCTTTGGACCTGCCTAAACAAAGTAATAATGGATATCCTTTTGATGGTGATTATTCTTAATGGATTTATTAATATAGACGCCTACCCACATCTGCACACCACTACTACCACTCGTCCCTGGCATGCCGGCATAAAAGGCGCATGCAGGCAAGAATGTGGTAAAAATGGGCCTGTTTGTAAGAGGGTCATATAAACATTGCCCTGTTTTTTTTACAGGCAAAATACCGTAAATCCTATGTGAAAGCAGTATTTGTGAAACTGAAAAGACAGTTTATAAATTTTCATAGTGATGCAGTACAAATAAGTTCCATGATGAAAAGTTACGTTGTGTAAGAACATGAATACTAACATCTGAAGCTGAGTTCTGTGAATGTGGCTTTGAAGAGTGTAAGCTTAGTGACAGGCTAAATATACTTTGTGATATAGTTTGTATAGAATCATTATCTTACCCCTATTGTAGTTAAACAGGAGGTGAACTTCTTGGAAAGTAGTGATATCTCTTTACACAAAACAATTGTTATTCTGTAAGGGGAGTACAAAATGTTGAGTTAGAGCACAATCACATACTAGGATATGACAACAATGAGGGTATCAATACACACACGTTATATCTGAAGGTTAGGGAGGTGTGAACCAGAGCTATATCTATGACTAGTAATAGAACTCTCTGTAGATGGCTGATGGAACTTACTGCGAGAGGATTTTGGCCTGCTCCAAATTGGTGACCTCCTGGCTGGTACAGAACAGGATCATCTCGGCCACTTTGTGGAACTGCTCTATGGATCTGGCTGTTAGCTCAGCCAGGCTTCTGATCGCTGACGAGTGGACATCCTGAGAGGAATCAACAACACTCAAATCAGTAGTTACAACAGAAAGGAGTAAAGCTCCATTCCAATAGTCACAATGTCATTTTTGTTTTTCATACCTCAACAGTATAGATTTTTTCCACTTCCTCTTCATTCCTTTCTTCTTCCTTTATGGGTTTGGTCATTTGGGCAATCTGGTCACGTGCATTCTTACTTGCCTGATGACGGTTTGCAGAGAGAAAATTGGTTAGAGATTAGTGATCTACCATGCAGAAAAATAAAAGTGAAGTAGTGCTCAGTCCTTTCACAACTCAGTCCTACCAAAACTCTCCAGAAAATGGCAACAAACACTGCTATATTATTGGACCGCTAGCATGAGACCACAAGATCACTGGCTTGAAATTCAATCAAGACAGAAATGTATTGTGCCAACCTTGCCAAGTTTGTCAGCTGTTGTGGATATGTGTAGTCCATCAAGGGCCTCTGTTAATTCCCTCAGAAACTCAGCACCATTTTCATCTGAAAATAAAATATGAATAAACAAAATGCATTGCTTTTGCTCACTGTATTTATCACAGAAACATACCGCCATCTTTCCCTAAAACAAGATAACAATTGATGTTTTTCAGTTGGCTTATCACCCACAGAAAAAGAAAATCATACACCAAAAGTATTTTGTTTCTGTTGTGAGTACAGTGGCGACCCGTCACTAAGCCCCACCTGTTTAAGAAAAGTCCTCTCACTGTCAATTGTGTTTTTATTCAGCAAACTTAACATGTGTAAATATTTGTATGAACATAACAAGATTCAACAACTGAGACATAAACTGAACAAGTTCCACAGACATGTGACTAACAGAAATTGAATCATGTGTCCCTGAACAAAGGGGGGGGGGGGGGGGGGGGGTCAAAATCAAAAGTAACAGTCAGTATCTGGTGTGGCCACCAGCTGCATTAAGTACTGCAGTGCATCTCCTCATGGACTGCACCAGATTTGCCAGTTCTTGCTGTGAGATGTTACCCAGTCTTCTATCAAGCCACCTGCAAGTTCCCTGACATTTCTGGGGGGAATGGCCCTGGCCCTCACCCTCCGATCCAACAGGTCCCAGACGTGCTCAATGGGATTGAGATCCGGGCTCTTCGCTGGCCATGGCAGAACACTGACATTCCTGTCTTGCAGGAAATCACGCACAGAACAAGCAGTATGGCTGGTGGCATTGTCATGCTGGAGGGTCATGTCAGGATGAGCCTGCAGGAAGGGTACCACATGAGGGAGGAGGATGTCTTCCCTGTAACGCACAGCGTTGAGATTGCCTGCAATGACAACAAGCTCAGTCCGATGATGCTGTGACACACCGCCCCAGACCATGATGGACCCTCCACCTCCAAATCGATCCCGCTCCAGAGTACAGGCCTCGGTGTAACGCTCATTCCTTGGACGATAATAACGAATCCGACCATCACCCCTGGTGAGACAAAACCGTGACTCGTTAGTGAAGAGCACTTTTTGCCAGTCCTGTCTGGTCCAGGGACGGTGGGTTTGTGCCCATAGGCGACGTTGTTGCCGGTGACGTCTGGTGAGGACCTGCCTTACAACAGGCCTACAAGCCCTCAGTCCAGTCTGAGCACTGATGGAGGGATTGTGCTTTCCTGGTGTAACTCGGGCAGTTGTTGTTGCCATCCTGTACCTGTCCCGCAGGTGTGATGTTCGGATGTACCGATCTTGTGCAGGTGTTGTTACACGTGGTCTGCCACTGCGAGGACGGCAGGTAGCTTAGTGGTTAAGAGCGTTGTGCCAGTAACCGAAAGGTCGCTGGTTCTAATCCCCGAGCCGACTAGGTGAAAAAGTCGATGTGCCCTTGAGCAAGGCACTTAACCCTAATTGCTCCTGTAAGTCACTCTGGATAAGAGTGTCTGCTAAATGACTTAAATGTAAAATGTCTCACAGTACGGACATTGCAATTTATTGCCCTGGCCACATCTGCAGTCCTCATGCCTAAGGCACGTTCACGCAGATGAGCAGGGACCCTGAGCATCTTTCTTTTGGTGTTTTTCAGAGTCGGTAGAAAGGCCTCTTTAGTGTCCTAAGTTTTCATAACTGTGACCTTAATTGCCTACTGTCTGAAAGCTGTTTGTGTCTTAACGACTGTTCCACAGGTGCATGTTCATTAATTGTTCATGGTTCATTGAACAAGCATGGGAAACAGTGTTTAAACCCTTTACAATGAAGATCTGTGAAGTTATTTGGATTTTTACAAATTATCTTTGAAAGACAGGGTCCTGAAAAAGGGACGTTTCTTTTTTTGCTGATTTTTGTATTTTTTTGCCACAACCAGGTAACAACTTTCAAATGTCTTTATCGTGGTACTTAATCTGAATTAGACCTACAGTAGCCTAGGTTAAAACAACCTAAGCTAAGTTTATCACTGACTCCAACCACAAATAGCCTATGTCTCTCAAATATGATATACACTACCAGTCAAAGGTTTGGACACGCCTACTCATTCCAGTGTTTTTTTTTAATTTGTACTATTTTTTACATTGTGGAGTGGTGGTGAGGACAACATAGCTATGGAGTAGCACATATGGAATCATGTAGTAAACAAGAAAGTGTTAAACAAATCAAAATATATTTTGTGTTTGGGATTCTTCAGGTGGCCACCCTTTGCCTTGATGACAGCTTTGCGCACTCTTGGCATTCTCTCAACCAGCTTCACCTGGAATGCTTTTACAACAGTCTTGAAGGAGTTCCCACATATGCTGAGCACGTGCTGGCTGCTTTTCCTTCACTCTGCGGTCCGACTCATCCCAAACCATCTCAATTGGGTTGAGGTCGGGGGATTGTGGAGGCCAGGTCATCTGATGCAGCACTCCATCACTCTCCTTCTTGGTAAAATAGCCCCTACACAGCCTGGAGGTGTGTTGGGTCATTATCCTGTTGAAAAACAAATGATAGTCCCTCAAAGCCCAAACCAGATGGGATGGCGTATCGCTGTAGAATGCTGTGGTAGCCATGCTGGTTAAGTGTGCCTTGAATTCTAAATAAATCAGACAGTGTCACCAGCAGAACACCCCCACACCATAACACCACCTCCTCCATGCTTTACGGTGGGAAATGCACATGCGGAGATCATCCGTTCACCCACATCGCGTCTCACAAAGACACGGCTGTTGGAACCAAAAATCTCAAATTTGGACTCCAGACCAAAGGACAAATTTTTCGCGATTCTTGGCCCAAGCAGGTTTCTTCTTATTATTGATTTAGTAGTGGTTTCTTTGCAGAAATTTGACCATGAAGGCCTGATTTACACAGTCTCCTCTGAACAGTTGATGTTGGTGTCTGTTACTTGAACTCTGTGAAGAAGCATTTATTTGGGCTGCAATTTCTGAGGCTGGTAACTCTAATGAACTTATCCTATGCAGCAGAGGTAACTCTGGGTCTTCCATTCCTGTGGCGGTCCTTATGAGAGCCAGTTTCATCATAGCGCTTGATGGTTTTTGCGACTGCACTTGAATGCACCGTATGAAAAATGTATGCACTCACTAACTGAAAGTTACTCTGGATAAGAGCGTCTGCTAAATGACTAAAATGTAAATGTAGCAAAATATATATATTGTCTGTTTTGCATGTTATTTTGGCATTAATTCTTGTTACAAATCAGTTTGCAAACAAAAATTATAATAATTGAGTTAATAAAGTCGCATACTCTCTTTCTTGAGTAACAGCTCCAAAAGCAGGTGTTTCAGCCTAACTCAGTGCTTTCTGTGGTGGAGGGGCAGCCAGCGAAAGCACAGAGCGTAGGTATTGGTAATGTTCTCTAGTTGCACCGTGATTGGCTCAGTGTTCGGTCACTCATGGGGACACTACGTCACTGCATAATCTACAGGGAGAGCTTGGCCCTTGGGTGCTGCTATAGATTTACAATACAGGTGCCCGTCCAAGAAGGCTCAAGGTCATTGGCCACAAATAAAATGTCAAATCACGTTATATCTACCATATTTTTTCAGTAATAGTCCCATGTAATTCCAGTTGATATTGCGAATGTTGTTTTGTTTGCGCAATGCACTGTCTGTTGGTCGGTATAGTGGTAACTGGATGCTCGTGATTGTATTTTAATTCCTTTTTAGACCACATAGGCCTAATAAAATACTTCAAATGTTAGGCTAACCGCGTCGCTCTCTCTCGCTCTCCGTGTGGTGACTTACAGAAGAGTAAAGTTAAGGTCTCAACATCTTGCTGAATTGATCTGAACTAACATCTGAATCTGTCTGTGTCCATTTTGAAAGTGCTGAATCAAGGCCTACCTCGTTTGCTTGCACTTGCTTATACTTAGAGTTAAGTGTTAATGATAAAAGAACAAACATTATGAATTTACTGAACATACATTTTATAATGTTTGTGTATGGTTCAAAAGTAACAACTCATGTCGACATTCATTATTATTGAAGGAGAATGCGGTTCTTATCGAGTTACACAAATCCACAAGGAGTCAGTAGAAACCATATTTATTTAAGAAGTCAGCCATATCAGCTATGGTTTTTAAAAAGTCAGTAAATGAGGATGAATGAACTGTTTCGCCGCCAGACTCCGCTGATAGCCAGGTGTAGCGGTGGTAAAGATTCAGTCCAATTCCATGGTGCTGATAGGAAAGCTCCGCTGTTGGGACAGCTTTATGTAGGCCCTAACAGTTTGTGGGCACTGTTTGTCACCGTTATAGTGCTATTAATGTATAGTTTAATGTTTTGTAGTGGCTTTGCTGGCATCCATCTAAAAAAAATTGGTTGAGTTTGCCCCACCAAGATTTACATGCTAAAATAACCACTGTTTTGAGTACTAAAAGACTGTAAATGTAACATTGTGATAGTAGACTTTATGTGACTGTTCTGTGACGGTAGGCTACCTTTCTTTTCTTCCACCTCCTCGTCGTCAAACTCTACCAAAGAGAAGGGTTCCTTGATAAGCTTCAGGTCCTCTTTGAGTTGGGCCAGCTCCTCTCCAGACAGAGTGGTCAGAACAGACTTCACCTACACCACACAACACAACAGACAACTGATTCAGTCATAGATAAGATCTACTAAAACGGGTAGGCAACTAGATTCAGCAGCAGGTGGATTTTTGTCGGAGCGAATGGTCAGGGGGCCGGAAAATAATAGAATAATTGGTACATCGCAAATTGATTACAACTAAGCCCAAAAAGAGATTGTATTTAAAAATAACAATCATTTCATATTTATGGGAATACTTGGGAACAGATTTCCTAAATTAAACTCAATTTTGGAACAGATTTCCTAAATTAAACTCAATTTTAGCTGAATTCCTGGTGATTTTAGAGTCTTTTTTGATCTGTTGCTGACCCCTGTACTAAAAGGAGCTAAAATATCTCAAGAGGTTGCCATGGTTGTAGGTTCTCCATTTACAAGTGTGCAAAAAGTTGTTTTAATATCAAGTGAAGACTGTGCACAATCAATAATGTTTTGAGAGGCTGTTTACTTGTTTCTTTGTACAAGGTAAGAAATGTGGAACTTGCCCAGTATTACCTTTGACTCACTCTCCCTGGAGAGAATCTCCAGAGCTTCCAAGTGGGCTAGGCCCTGGAATTCATCAAACAGCATTCCGTAATGGGCCTTCTTTTCCGTGTCGGAGGAAAACTCCTCGGCTGTTTGCTGCTCCTCTCGCTCCTTGGCCTCCCGTAAGACCTTCAGCCAAAACAAAATCCTCATTCAATCTTGGTCAGAAAGCTTTCCAGCACAAATAAGGTGTAAGCACAACACTGGAGGTGGCTTCTCTAACATCCATTCACCTGAGAAAGAGTGTTAGTCTTGATCATCAGACCCTTTGTTTTCTTGAACCCTGGATCTCCCTCTGCTATGACATCCATGGTCTTCTTGCCTATGAACTCCAGGGCATCCAAACCTCCTGTTAGGACCGTTTTCCCCTGGAATATAATAATAATAATAATAATATGCCATTTAGCAGACGCTTTTATCCAAAGCGACTTACAGTCATGTGTGCATACATTTTTACGTATGGGTGGTCCCGGGGATCGAACCCACTACCCTGGCGTTACAAGTGCCATGCTCTACCAATTGAGCTACAGAGGACTATAGACCATAGATATTTAAGTCAGTAACCAAGTCACTTTTGCCCATAAACAACATATGATAATGGTAATCGTCAAAAAAGCAGAGAAGCATTGTTTCTTACAGTGCTTTGAACAACACTGCTGAGGGATGAGAACATTCCCATGGCGCTTCCCATGGCCGATGCTCCATCTCCTTCCCCTTTATCAGTCTCATTACTGGGTTCACCTAGAAGTAATATACATGTCAGACATCAACCTAATGTGCATAGTTACAACAGTGATGACTCATGTTGATCATGTTGATGACCCGTGTGTGCCATCATTACCCTCTTGTTTGTCCTCCTCTCTAATCTGTGCAGACAGCTCTGTGGGGCTGGGGATTCCCAGTGAAGTCTCTGCCTTCTCAATAGCCTGGGTGATCCCTTGGCCTTAGAATGAAACGAAAGGAATACATTTATTTTTAGATCTTTTAAAGTTTACATATGCTGACTGAAAGGGCAGACATATTGTTTCACAAAAAAACACATTTAACATGACACCATAATGAGAACACAAAAGGGCTATTACTCAGACAGAGACAAACCAAAAACTCTGACATCAAAATATGTCCATCCATTTTTTGATCTCCTCACCTACAGTGGCCACAGTGGCTGAGGCCGTTGACATGATGGACTTTCCCCAGCTCCCCCAGTAGCCCCATCCTCCCTGGGATACTGTCAACTCACTGGATGCCTGGAGGAGAGCGAGAGATGGAGAGAAAACATTTGTACTGGACTCTACCGTTTGGACAGTGGGAAAAAAAAGTATTTAGTCAGCCACCAATTGTGCAAGTTCTCCCAATTAAAAAGATGAGAGAGGCCTGTAATTTTCATCATAGGTACACGTCAAATATGACAGACAAAATGAGAAAAAAAATATCCAGAAAATCACATTGTAGGATTTTTAATGAATTTATTTGCAAATTATGGTGGAAAATAAGTATTTGGTCAATAACAAAAGTTTCTCAATACTTTGTTATATACCCTCTGTTGAATATGACACAGGTCAAACGTTTTCTGTAAGTCTTCACAAGGTTTTCACACACTGTTGCTGGTATTTTGGCCCATTCCTCCATGCAGATCTCCTCTAGAGCAGTGATGTTTTGGGGCTGTCGCTGGGCAACACAGACTTTCAACTCCCTCCAAAGATTTTCTATGGGGTTGAGATCTGGAGACTGGCTAGGCCACTCCAGGACCTTGAAATGCTTCTTACAAAGCCACTCCTTCGTTGCCCGGGCGGTGTGTTTGGGATCATTGTCATGCTGAAAGACCCAGCCACGTTTCCTCTTCAATGCCCTTGCTGATGGAAGGAGGTTTTCACTCAAAATCTCCCGATACATGGCCCCATTCATTCTTTCCTTTACACGGATCAGTCGTCCTGGTCCCTTTGCAGAAAAACAGCCCCAAAGCATGATGTTTCCACCCCCATGCTTCACAGTAGGTATGATGTTCTTTGGATGCAACTCAGCATTCTTTGTCCTCCAAACACGACGAGTTGAGTTTTTACCAAAAAGTTCTATTTTCGTTTCATCTGACCATATGACATTCTCCCAATCCTCTTCTGGATCATCCAAATGCACTCTAGCAAACTTCAGACGGGCCTGGACATGTACTGGCTTAAGCAGGGGGACACGTCTGGCACTGCAGGATTTGAGTCCCTGGCGGCGTAGTGTGTTACTGATGGTAGGCTTTGTTACTTTGGTCCCAGCTCTCTGCAGGTCATTCACTAGGTCCCCCCGTGTGGTTCTGGGATTTTTGCTCACCGTTCTTGTAATCATTTTGACCCCACGGGATGAGATCTTGCGTGGAGCCCCAGATCGAGGGAGATTATCAGTGGTCTTGTATGTCTTCCATTTCCTAATAATTGCTCCCACAGTTGATTTCTTAAAACCAAGCTGCTTACCTATTGCAGATTCAGTCTTCCCAGCCTGGTGCAGGTCTACAATTTTGTTTCTGGTGTCCTTTGACAACTCTTTGGTCTTGGCCATAGTGGAGTTTGGAGTGTGACTGTTTGAGGTTGTGGACAGGTGTCTTTTATACTGATAACAAGTTCAAACAGGTGCCATTAATACAGGTAACGAGTGGAGGACAGAGGAGCCTCTTAAAGAAGAAGTTACAGGTCTGTGAGAGCCAGAAATCTTGCTTGTTTGTAGGTGACCAAATACTTATTTTCCACCATAATTTGCAAATAAATTCATAAAAAATCCTACAATGTGATTTTCTGGATGTTTTTTCTCAATTTGTCTGTCATAGTTGACGTGTACCTATGATGAAAATTACAGGCCTCTCTCATCTTTTTAAGTGGGAGAACTTGCACAATTGGTGGCTGACTAAATGCTTTTTCCCCCCACTGTAGCCTATAGGGCTATAAAAAACCTAAACCATATCCAGACCTTAAAGGGACAATCAGCATTTGCTACATCAGTTTTTTGACTTATAAATTAATTACAGTGGGGGAAAAAAGTATTTAGTCAGCCACCAATTGTGCAAGTTCTCCCACTTAAAAAGATGATAGAGGCCTGTAATTTTCATCATAGGTACACGTCAACTATGACAGACAAATTGAGAAAAAACATCCAGAAAATCACATTGTAGGATTTTTTATGAATTTATTTGCAAATTATGGTGGAAAATAAGTATTTGGTCACCTACAAACAAGCAAGATTTCTGGCTCTCACAGACCTGTAACTTCTTCTTTAAGAGGCTCCTCTGTCCTCCACTCGTTACCTGTATTAATGGCACCTGTTTGAACTTGTTATCAGTATAAAAGACACCTGTCCACAACCTCAAACAGTCACACCCCAAACTCCACTATGGCCAAGTCCAAAGAGCTGTCAAAGGACACCAGAAACAAAATTGTAGACCTGCACAAGGCTGGGAAGACTGAATCTGCAATAGGTAAGCAGCTTGGTTTGAAGAAATCAACTGTGGGAGCAATTATTAGGAAATGGAAGACATACAAGACCACTGATAATCTCCCTCGATCTGGGGCTCCACGCAAGATCTCACCCCGTGGGGTCAAAATCATCACAAGAACGGTGAGCAAAAATCCCAGAACTACACGGGGGGACCTAGTGAATGACCTGCAGAGAGCTGGGACCAAAGTAACAAAGCCTACCATCAGTAACACACTACGCCGCCAGGGACTCAAATCCTGCAGTGCGAGACGTGTCCCCCTGCTTAAGCCAGTACATGTCCAGGCCCGTCTGAAGTTTGCTAGAGTGCATTTGGATGATCCAGAAGAGGATTGGGAGACTGTCATATGGTCAGATGAAACCAAAATAAAACTTTTTGGTAAAAACTCAACTCGTCGTGTTTGGAGGACAAAGAATGCTGAGTTGCATCCAAAGAACACCATACCTACTGTGAAGCATGGGGGTGGAAACATCATGCTTTGGGGCTGTTTTTCTGCAAAGGGACCAGGACGACTGATCCGTGTAAAGGAAAAAATGAATGGGGCCATGTATCGTGAGATTTTGAGTGAAAACCTCCTTCCATCAGCAAGGGCATTGAAGATGAAACGTGGCTGGGTCTTTCAGCATGACAATGATCCCAAACACACCGCCCGGGCAACGAAGGAGTGGCTTCGTAAGAAGCATTTCAAGGTCCTGGAGTGGCCTAGCCAGTCTCCAGATCTCAACCCCATAGAAAATCTTTGGAGGGAGTTGAAAGTCTGTGTTGCCCAGCGACAGCCCCAAAACATCACTGCTCTAGAGGAGATCTGCATGGAGGAATGGGCCAAAATACCAGCAACAGTGTGTGAAAACCTTGTGAAGACTTACAGAAAACGTTTGACCTGTGTCATTGCCAACAAAGGGTATAAAACAAAGTATTGAGAAACTTTTGTTATTGACCAAATACTTATTTTCCACCATAATTTGCAAATAAATTCATAAAAAATCCTACAATGTGATTTTCTGGATTTTTTTTTCTCAATTTGTCTGTCATAGTTTACGTGTACCTATGATGAAAATTACAGGCCTCTCTCATCCTTTTAAGTGGGAGAACTTGCACAATTGGTGGCTGACTAAATACTTTTTTCCCCCACTGTATATGTACCCACTGACTCTTGAAGAATACAATTTATAAATGCCTCATGAGCTTAGTTGCATACCATCAGAACCCAAAATATTACCTTGTTTTACTCCAATGTTTCTAAGCAAAGTAAATGTTAACAAACACTGTATAGCCTCAAAACATGTTTAAAACTATAATTCTGATATCATGGATGGCCAGTCCCTGCATCCATAGCTCTGTCTATAAATTTGAGAGTTCACATTTCTCCAGCTCCATCCCTCAGAATTTTACCAAAACAGTGGTGGGAACACGCTTTGTTATTGTTTCAACTGCTGATTGGCCTTTTAAGGTTAGAAGTGAAGCTTGTTGAATCTTTCACCCAGCTGTATCACAGCATGTCTTACCTTGCCTGGCTCTTCCTCTACTTTGGATTTCTCCTCCTGAGTCTCCTGGACTTCAACTGGAGGTTTTGGCTCTGGTCTCTTCCTGGTCTTCCTTCCCTTCCTGGTCGGGGCGACATCTGTGGAGTTATCTGTGGTGCTGTCTCCAGTTGGTGTCTTTGGAGCGCTGTCTGGTGTCTGTTGAGCACTGTCTGGTAGTGTCACAGGGGAGGGTTGCTGCAGTGGTGCCTCTGTCTCTGCCACCTCGGAACTCCCAACAGGGTCACTGGGGGCTTCGCTGTCCGACATCTTAACACATACCTTTTGTTATTTGATGAAAATAAAATAAGAACATAATGTGTATAATGGCAACTAAAAACAGTTTTAAAAAGGACATTCTATCCAATCATTAGCTGGAGGTAGAGGTCCCTTGCCATATTGACAAGGCATAGGCTATTCTTGCAGATTTAGTTTACCTAGCTAGCTAGATTAGCTCAATTACAGATTAGGGACTGATACACTAAGATAACAGTTGTCTGAGCCAAACGTAAAATGGCAAGGTATGCAGTGTAACATAAAACACCAGTGACAGCACATTAAAGTGGAAGTAATTATACACTCCCAGGAAGAACATTATGATTTTTTTCCTTCTTTTTTTCTGACAAGCCAGAACTTAGATATGGTAATTTTCACATTCTCATAAATTCATAGAATGTTTGGGAATTACATATAGTAAGGCATTTGTGAAAATTCTATAGCAATATAGAGTGGGAAAGCTGCCCTGCGTTTGGAAAATTAATAGACACTGCAGTAAATAAAACCTAATAAAATAAAAACATCTGTCTACGCAGACCGGTGCGCCATAACCAATCAGAGGTACTGTTGGCCTGTATGCAAAAAAGCCATTTGCCACACGGGCCTGCCATCATTCACTTTGAACAGCGCGACTTTAGAGCATTAGAACGCATTCGCCAAAAGCCACAAAATACACCTGAACGGATTTTAAAAATATGTGTACTGAACTAAAATATAAACGCAACACAAAGTGTTGGTCCCATATTTCATGAGCTGGAATAAAAGATCCCAGAAATGTTCCATACGCACAAAAAGCTTATTTCTCTCAAATGTTGTGCACAAATGTGTTTACATCCCTGTTCATGAGCATTTCTCCTTTGCCAAGATAATAAATCCATCTGACAGGTGTGGCATATCAAGAAGCTGATTAAACCGCATGATCATTACACAAGTGCACATTGTGCTGGGGACAATAAAAGGCCACTTACATTTGCAGTTTTGTCACAACACAATGCCACAGAAGTCTCAAGTTTTGAGGGCCTGTGCAATTGGTATGCTGACTGCAGGAATGTCCACCAGAGCTTTTGCCAGATTATTTAGTGTTAATTTGTCTACCATATACTGCCTCCCCATCGTTGTTTTAGAGAATATGGCAGTACTCCAACCGGCCTCACAACTACAGATCACGTGTAACCACGCCAGCCCAGGACCTCCATATCCAGCTTCTTCACTGAGACCAGCCACCCAGACAGGTGATGAAACTGTGGGTTTGCACAACCTGTCATGAATAGTCTCAAGGAAGCTCATCTGCGTGCTCGTCTTCACCAGGGTCTTGATCTGACTGCAGTTCGGCATCATAACCGACTTCAGTGGGAAAATGCTCACCTTCAATGGCCACTGGCACGCTGGAGAAGTGTGCTCTTCACCAATGAATCCCGGTTTCAACTGTATCGGGCAGATGGTAGACAGCCTGTATGGCATCGTGTGGGCGAGCAGTTTGCTGATGTCAACGTTGTGAGCAGAGTGCCCCATGATGACGGTGGGGTTATGATATGGGCAGGCGGGCGGGCATCAGCTACGGACAACAAACAATTGCATTTTAATCGATGGCAATTTGAATGCACAGAGATACCATGACGAGATCCTGAGGTCCATTGTCGTGCCATTCATCCGCCGCCATCACCTCATGTTTGAGCATGATAATGCACGGCCCCCATGTCGCAAGGATCTGTACACAATTCCTGGAAACTGAAAATGTCCCAGTTCTTCCATGGCATGCATACTCAGACATGTCACCCATTGACAATGTTTGATATGCTCTGGATCGACCTGTACAATAGCATGTTCCAATTCCCGCCAATATCTAGCAACTTCGCACAGCCATTGAAGAGTGGGACAACATTCCACAGGCCACAACCAAAAGCCTGATCAGCTCTATGCGAAGGAGATGTAGCGCTACATGAGGCAAATTGTGGTCACACCAGATACTGACTGGTTTTCTGATCCACGCCCCTACTTTTTTTTTTAAGGTATCCTTGACCAACAGATGCCTATCCGTATTCCCAGTCATGTGAAATCCATAGATTAGGGCCTAATTTATTTATTTCAGTTGACTGATCAGTGTAAATACCACGGGAGTCCTCTTACATTTGGGAACATCACAGTCCTATTGATCAAACAACCATGAAAAGGTAGGCTCTCTCTCCCTCAGTTGCCCATGCACGTCATCAACAAGATTATCAACTAATGCTAGCAGAGCGAGATGAGCTAAAATCTGAGGGAACAATATATAAACCCTCTCAAACTTTTTCAGATAGTTGGCCGTCAAACTTGCACTGATAACCGATGGGGAATAGTAACCTGCTCGTCCCGTTGTGAAGGAAATTGTCAAGGAAGCGAGTTTGTGTTTATACAGGACCTCCCGCCTCCACCTACAGTCAACCAATCATGGCAATTCGGAGCTATATGGAGCCCTCCGCATTGTTACATTTACGAGGCGCACCGCGATGCGGTATGGAGTGCAATTTGGCCTCCGAGAGGCTTCCCAATTGCGTCACACCCTCCATACCGAGCCCTTACAAAAAAAGATTGCAGTATTGAAACTACAGTAAAAGTGCATTAACTGCAGTTGACTGTGCTATTTTGGACGCAGTAATTGCAGAATAACTGCAGTGTACTACAGTTGAACTGCAGTTATACTTCACTGTAACTGCAGTTACACTACAAAAGTACTGCAGTAAAAGAAAGTGCTCTTTTGGATGCAGTATTTGTAGCGTACTGCAGTTATACTGCACTCTAACTGCAGTTGTGTGTATATATTTTTTCGTAAGGGCGCCCTCGACCACATTTTCAGATTAAGCATAAATTGGTTTCAACTCTGTTGCATATCTCACTGGTTTCTTCCATGCACTGTGCTCTCCTGACGCCAAATAATCAACACTTCTTAATATTAATTCAATGGATTGTGGTCAGTAAACCAATGGAATATGGTGTTAGGTAATTGCATACCTCCTGTTAATAATATTTATAAAAATGTATTACAAGTGCATAACTAGATGGTCATTTTCCATGAAGAAATATTTTTGGGAAAAGTATTTTTTATCATAATTTTGTTGCAATGTTTTCATAAACCATGTACAATATTTGATTGGCCTAATGATGATGTTAGTCACATTACTGCTAAATAATGAGAGTTTGTCATGCTGCGCGCACTGTGCAGTTTCAAAATAATCCAAAGGGTGGCAGCCTAGACCACAAATTAATGTTTTGCATGAAATAATGTTATGGTTACTGCAATATAGCAGGATTGGGATTTTAGGCTGCCATCCTTTGGATTATGTTGGAATTGAGTAAACTCAGTTTAGCAGTAGGCTTGTATTATAACTGTAGAGTGGGGGGACATATACAACTTTTGCTGATAATATGTACAAACTCAGCAACCAAACAGGCTTGAAAATCATAATTTTATAGTATTTGTGGTAATAAATCACAGATTCCAAGGTAAATTAGCTACAGGGCAATATTTCTACCCATTTAATTACACAAAAACAAATATACCCCCTCCAACCCCCCTCTTCCCCTGAGGACCCTGACAAAGTTTGTGGGTTTTACTGTAGTGACAACACTTCACAATTTTACACACATGTACATACCAGCATAAAATCCTTTCGCCAACTAAATATTCACAATGTTTGCGAGTTATATTACACAGTAATAGGATGATAGTCCATCCATGCAGATTAGAAATTAATCAAAATGATACTGTAAGTAAAAAATCCCAACTCTTTGTGTGTGTGTTGCGTTACAACAGTAAAAGAAAGCTACTTTCCTGTTGAGGGTAGCATCAATCTATATCACCTATTTGTCAGCTGTGCAAACCTGTCTATGATTTCACTCTTTTCCAAGGGTGTTAACTATATCTTTGTCAATTGTCAAGACAGCCTGGTGATGCATTCTATCTTGGGTCATTGTTCTCCTAAGCCAGGTATGTAGACATCTTAATGCACTGAAAGATCTCTCACAGCTGCTAACTGGGATGGTCAGCGCAACCTGTATGATTGCCTTCAGTGATGGGAACATATCAGGGTCTAACAGTTTATACACACAGGACATGCCAGAAGTGGCATCTTGCTTTCTTTTTTTGAGGTAATGTTTAGCAACAACTACTTCCTCTGGCTTGAGAGGAATATGATACATGTTTGTCTTGTGTGGGCCTCCCCTCTCTCTGTCCTGTCTGCTCCTTTCTCTCACTCGCTCCCCTCTTTTCCTTGCTGTCTGAAGTTCTGCTTTTCCTGAATCCCCTATATTATTACAGAGATTGAATAGTATCAGTACTGTGGCAATATGGAGTATTCTGAACATACACACACACACACACACACACACACACACACACACACACACACACAGAGCGAAAGAGAGAGAGGAGCAATATGAAGAACAGGAGAACAGTCAAATAATGTTTACCTGAATTCAGCTAAAGGTAAAATATGGGATCATTTCTGTTCCTTAATGATAATAGCAGTTCACTCAATCTTAAACCTGATGAACGTTTAACTGTCTTAACTTATCACTAACCACAATACCTGTGTTCTCTCTCTCTCTGTGTTCTCCTGTACACTCCTCTGTCTGTCCTGTGTGGGCCTATGTCTCTCTATGTAGATGCAGAATAATATCAGTGCATTTCCAATTGTGGGCAAAAGACGCGGGCTGAGCCAAAATCATTCGAGGCTAAAAGCCCGGGTCTGATGACGTCAATGGTTCAAATTCAACATAGCTAGCTATCTAGCAAAGCGATTCACATTTCTTGCTAGCTAACCAAATGACACCTGAATCTTTAGCTGTAGCCACCGAAAAATGATGAGGGGAAAAAGTCGGTCACTCACCCACTCCTCCAATGACAAGACATCCTCCCAGCAGCTAACGTTAGGCTCCTTGTTTTTAGCTTGCTAAATAAATAAATAAATAGCTACATAAATAGATCCGCTAGCCTAGGGGTGACAAACTCAATCTGCAAAAGGGCCATATTGAAAACGAATTCGAGGGCCAGACATAGCCTATTTGTTTTTATAAAAAAAACGTGCATCTGCGACCCAAACTGGCTATTGTTTTATTAGAAACAAATATGGCCCTTTATAATGCTGTATATAGCATTTTAACATGTTTAAACAAAGAGATACATATTTGTCCAGCCTTTGCTGCTATGTTTGCAGATGTGCATAATATGCTGCGACGCTAATGAAAAAATATTTAACTCCAAACAAAAACGTAGCTATAAGTTGTTGTAACATTTGAACTTAAAACATCTTTTTCATTTTTTTGCAATGCATGGATCACCGACGCGGTTAATTGCAGCACTGCTGTATGGTGCACTCAAAATGTATTGTAGTTGAGTAGCCAGCCTAGGCTACTGTTCAAATGTTGCTGTAATAGGCCTACATGTTTCTCCTTTGCATGGTGTTTTGTTGCAGGTTTAGTTTTTTGGCTATTCATTGTCAAGCTTTAAAAACCAAAGCCATCCTGCAACATTTTAGTTGCCTAACTAGGACTGTGGCATGTGTCTGTACACTTTCCCTCGGCTGCCCGCTGTAAACCGGACACATGAAAGCAGCGCAATTGAAGTTGAATTCACTAATACAAGCGCATCAGGCTATAATTTCATAAAGTAGATGACTCAACTGTTGACTCATTTATACTCGCTTGTGTGTCCTATTCGGCCCGCGGGCCTTGTGTTTGACATGGGCGCTAACCTATTAGCCACGTTAAGACTGACTTGTGATAATTGCCTTTTCTAGTTTCATTGTAGACATTCCCTGCCTTAGTCACAGTTGTCAATTTTTGTTAAAAATACCGAGTCATTGAAACTGAAACAGTGCATCCCGAATAGGTGGAGGCAGAAAACAATGTACCAGGCAAGCTGTGATTTAGAACCTGATAGCAATATTTGTTGGACTACCAAGAAATGTATTGGTTAATTATATGAATCATGCATTGAACTGTGTCCATATATTCTGCCAACAATGCCTTACTGTACGTCATGGAATTTTGAGTCAAATAGAACATATTTTTAAAACCTCGTATGAAGTTAGTTTTGAAGCATAAACTGGGAATTTTATATTTTTTACTGATATTATGATTGTCTGTTCGTTTCATATCTGCAAAGTAGCTAAAACGCTGTCAGTTCCACTTTAATGGCTAGACATTGCACGTTCCCTTAGCTAGCTGTTAGCTTACTAGCTAACGTTAGCTAGCTAGCCTGCTTTTATCCAATATTGCTACCATTTCTTCTAGAAAGGTGATAGATAAGTCTACAAAAGAAGTTACATTGTTTAGATAAAGGTTACAAACCTAGCAATTGTATCCGAAATTTCGTATAATATTCTTGATTTTATTATTTATCTTGCAAGGTCTTGCGCGACTAGCCACGTCACACGACGATTTGTTTGGGTTGAGGGTTTCCTCTACTAGTCGCGTGAATTTACTGTACAAAACAGTACACACCGCCACCTGCTGAGCTGGAGTGAAAAAACATTCCCCAGTTGCGTTTATTAGTATATTAGGGCCAAAATCAAAACCAAAGAAAGTGCCTAGGTAACAAGAGATAACAACTTGCAATAGAATGAACATTGTAAATGTAAATCAGCATACTGTACTTTGAACTTCCACGTTGGTCTATCTATGCAGATTCTGACTACCATACATACAGTGCCTTCAGAAAGTATTCACAGCCCTTGAGTGCTAGGGTAACCACATGTCCCTGTTGCGGGACAGTCCCTCATTTTGGCCCTTAGTTCCGTGTCCCGTAACTAAACAATAATGTTCCGCTTTTATCAACAAATTCAAACACTACTAATTTAGGAAAACAAAGTTGATTTGTCCCGTATTTCAGTCAGACATTACAAATAGTCTCTTGCAGTCACGTTGCGCTTATGAAAATATATCTACTGGTGATGTTAAACACTTCTCAAATCATTGTTGAGATCTGATATTCTGCGCAGCGCAAGAGGAGACATAGGCCAATATCATAGGCAACCAACTTTGATCAAATCCTTTCAGGCTAAATTCCAGCTAAACTTGAAGAGAGGCCAGTTAGGTGTAACTACTTACAAAATGAGTGCTTCTGATGAAGAGGTACAAAAGTAGCCTAATTAAATGGCCGCATTAGACTAAATGCATATTCCCATGAAACTGATTGAGATCAAATGATTTGGATGCGATGAGGCCAACATGTATTCACGTAGGCTACACTGTCCCGCAAAATCACTGTGTTGGGTATTTTAAATGTGGTGACCTTTTCCACATTTTGTTGTGTTACAGCCTGAATTTAAAATTGATTAAATTGAGATTTTTTTGTCACTGGCCTACACACAATACCCCATAATGTTAAAGTGGACTCCAAAGTTTGGACACACCTACTCATTACAGGGTTTTGCTTTATTTTTTAAAACTATTTTCTACATTGTAAAATAATAGTGAAGACATCAAAACTATGAAATAACACATATGGAATTATATTGTAACCAAAAAAGTGTTAAACAAATCGAAATATATTTTATATTTCAGATTCTTCAAAGTAGCCACCCTTTGCCTTGATGACAGCTTTGCACATGTTTGATCCAATCCGTTGTGTTGTGACAAGGTAGGTGTCACGGTTTCGGCCGAGACTGCTCCTCCTCCTGGTTCGGGCAGGCAAAGGCGTTCGCCGTCCCCGGAGTACTAGCTGCCATCGTTGGACCATTTCCATGTGCGATTGCTTTTGTCTGTCCTTAGCACCTGTGTCTGATTTGTGATTATTACGTGTCCTATAAGTTCCCTGTGTTTGTTTGGATTAGTTGTGTGTTGTTGTTCGCCTGTCTTGTGTTGCGTGTTTCGTTTCTTGTTTGTTATTTTAGTGTTTTACGCATGTGCGTAAATGCTCGCCTCTTTTTGTTTGAGGTCGTTAGTTTACCGTGTCCTTTTTGGAATTTTGAGTAAACTCTGTTGGACTGAGCCTCGGTGTCCTGCGCCTGACTTCCACCACACATACACCTCACCGCATGACAGAACAACACACCATTTCCATGGAGTCAGCAGGAATAGCGGCGATACCCGATTCCCTGGAGGACCGGATAAATTACCAGGACGCTATGATCCGGCAACTCGGGGTCGTCATGGACGAGGTGTCCAACAGCCTGCGCCGGTTGATGAATCGGGAGGTGCCCACGTCTTCTCACACCATCCCAGCACCAACGGCCAGTCCTCCTCTCTCAGCACCGGAACCCAGTGGCATTCGGCTCTCGCTCCCGAGGGCATATGACGGTTCTGCAGCCGGGTGTCAGGGCTTTCTCCTACAGGTAGAACTTTACCTTGCCACCATACACCCGGCGCCCTCGGGATACGAGAGCGTCTCCGCCCTCATCTCCTGTCTCTCCGGGAAGGCGTTGGAGTGGGCCAACGCCGAATGGAGGGGAATAGACGCCGCCACCATCACCTACGCAGAGTTTTCCCGCCGCTTCAGGACTGTCTTCGACCATCCACCTGAGGGGAAAGCGGCGGGAGAGCGTCTATTCCACCTCCGACAGGGGAAGAGGAGCGCACAGGAGTTCGCACTGGAGTTCCGGACACTAGCAGCGGATGCGGGATGGAATGAGAGGGCCCTCATTGACCACTATCGGTGTAGCCTACGAGAGGACGTTCGTTGTGAGATGGCCTGCAGGGACACCAACCTGTCGTTCGACCAGCTGGTGGACATCTCCATCAGTCTAGACACCCTGCTGGCTACCCGCGGACGTCCCGAGTGGGGGTCGTCCATTCCATCCTCCAGCACCTCCGAGCCTACTCCTATGGAGCTCGGGGGTGCTGGCGCTAGAGAGAGGAGGAGGAGGGAGAACCCGAGGAGGGCCAACCCCTGCACTAACGGTGGCCGTGGAGGACACACCACGGCCAGGTGCTGGGGAGGGTCTTCTGAGAGAGGGGACAACAGGTCACGCACTGGGGAGTCATTTCAGGTGAGAAGGCGCCCCACTTACCCAGAGCTCTCTGTTGGTCACATGAGTATTCCTGTGCGTTTTCCACAGGTGGCACCTCATTCCCAGCATAAGGCGCTAGTAGATTCAGGCGCAGCTGGGAACTTTATTGATCGGGCATTTTGTGCTAGGTTAGGAATTCCCCTTCGGCCGGTAGAAGTTCCATTCCCTGTCCATGCATTAGACAGCCGGCCGTTGGGGTCGGGTCTGATCAGGGATGTCACAGCACCGCTGACGATGACTACGCAGGGGGGTCATGAGGAAATCATTCAGTTCTATCTGATTGACTCTCCTGCGTACCCAGTGGTGTTGGGGCTTCCCTGGTTAAGTACCCACGATCCTACCATAGCGTGGCAACAGAGGGCTCTTATGGAGTGGTCTGCCCAGTGTGTAGGGAGATGTCTAGGTGTTTCCATAGGGGCGACCTCGGTAGAGAGTCCGAACCAAGTGCCCGCACTGCGCATTCCCCCCGAGTATGAGGATTTAGCACTAGTATTTAGTAAATCGAGGGCAGCAAGGCTACCTCCTCATAGACAGGGGGACTGTGCGATAAATATCCAGACTGGAGCAGCTCTTCCCAGGAGTCATGTGTATCCCCTGTCTCAAGAGGAGACTGCGGCTATGGAGACTTACATAGCCGAGTCCTTGGCACAGGGATACATACGGCCCTCTACTTCTCCGGTCTCCTCGAGTTTCTTCTTTGTGAAGAAGAAGGACGGGGGATTGCGCCCGTGTATTGATTACCGTAGTCTCAATCAGATCACAGTAAAATACAGCTACCCACTTCCACTGATTGCGACGATGACGGAGTCATTACGCGGAGCGCGATTCTTCACAAAGTTAGATCTCAGGAGCGCGTACAATTTGGTGCGCATTAAGGGGGGGGATGAATGGAAAACAGCATTTAGCACCACCTCGGGTCATTACGAGTATCTCGTCATGCCGTACGGGTTAATGAATGCTCCTTCAGTCTTCCAATCCTTTGTTGATGAGATTTTCCGGGACATGCATGGGCAGGGTGTAGTGGTGTACATTGACGACATTCTAGTGTACTCTTCTACACGAGCCGAGCATGTAGCCCAGGTGCGCCGAGTATTGAGACGACTGTTGGAGCATGACTTGTATGTCAAGGCAGAGAAATGCCTGTTCTTCCAGGAGTCCGTCTCCTTTTTGGGTTATCGGTTGTCCGCGTCTGGCGTGGAGATAGAGGTAGATCGGGTATCGGCTGTGCGTAATTGGCAAACTCCAACCACCGTAAAAGAGGTGCAGCGGTTCTTGGGTTTTGCTAATTACTACCGGAGGTTTATCCGGGGCTTTGGACAGGTTGCAGTTCCCATTACGTCCCTGCTAAAGGGGGGTCCGGTGCGCTTGCAGTGGTCAGCTGAGGCGGACAGGGCATTTGTCAAGCTGAAGAACCTGTTCGCCTCGGCCCCGGTGCTGGCGCATCCGGATCCCTCTTTGCCTTTCCAAGTAGAGGTGGACGCGTCCGAGACCGGTATTGGGGCAGTCCTGTCACAACGGTCCGGCACGCCACCTAAGCTCCGCCCCTGTGCGTTCTACTCTAAGAAGCTCAGCCCGGCGGAGCGCAATTATGACGTTGGGGACAGGGAACTGTTAGCTGTAGTCCAGGCCCTAAAGGTGTGGAGGCATTGGCTAGAGGGGGCTCAACACCCTTTCCTCATTCTGACTGATCACCGTAACCTGGAGTACATCCGGGCAGCTAGGAGATTGAACCCTCGTCAGGCCAGGTGGAACATGTTCCTGACCCGGTTTGTTTTTAAAATCACATACATCCCTGGGTCCCAGAACGGTAAGGCAGACGCCCTGTCCCGGCAGTATGACACGGAGGAGAGGTCCATTGAGCCTACTTCCATACTGCCGGAGTCTTGTCTGGTGGCTCCGGTAGTATGGGAGGTCGATGCGGAAATCGAGCGGGCGCTGCGTACCGACCCTACTCCCCCCGAGTGTCCTGTGGGGCGGACGTACGTTCCGCTCGAGGTTCGTGATCGGCTTATTTCTTGGGCTCATACATCACCCTCCTCTGGACATCCTGGTATTGGTCGGACGGTGCACTGCCTTAGCGTAAAATACTGGTGGCCAACGTTAGCCAGGGATGTGAGGGTTTATGTCTCCTCCTGCTCGGTATGTGCCCAGTGTAAGGCACCTAGACATTTGCCCAGAGGTAAGTTACATCCTCTGCCCGTTCCACAACGACCATGGTCCCACCTCTCGGTAGATTTTGTGACCGATCTACCCCCTTCCCAGGGTAATACCACCATTTTGGTCGTTGTGGATCGGTTTTCTAAGGCCTGTCGTCTCCTCCCACTGCCGGGTCTCCCTACTGCCCTACAGACCGCCGAGGCCATCTTTACCCACGTGTTCCGGCACTATGGGGTCCCCGAGGATATTGTGTCCGACCGAGGTCCCCAGTTCACCTCCAGAGTCTGGGGGGCTTTCATGGAACGCCTGGGGGTCTCGGTTAGCCTTACCTCGGGGTACCACCCAGAGAGCAATGGGCAGGTTGAACGTGTGAACCAGGATGTGGGTAGGTTTTTGAGGTCCTATTGCCGGGACCGGCCGGAGGAGTGGTCGAGGTATATCCCCTGGGCAGAGATGGCCCAGAACTCTCTCCGCCACTCCTCCACCGGATTAACACCTTTCCAGTGTATTTTAGGGTATCAGCCGGTCCTGGCACCGTGGCACGAGAGCCAGACCGAGGCCCCTGCGGTGGACGAGTGGATTCGGCGCTCGGAGGAGACGTGGGACGCTGCCCATGTCCATCTGCAGCGTGCCATCCGATCGCCACCGCAGTGAGGGGCCGGTGTACGCACCGGGAGATCGAGTCTGGCTCTCGACTCGAAACCTGCCCCTCCGCCTGCCCTGCCGGAAGCTGGGTCGGCGATTTGTGGGGCCCTTCAAAGTCCTGAGAAGATTGAACGAGGTGTGTTACAGGTTACAACTACCTATAGAGTATAAAAATATTAACCCCTCGTTCCATGTGTCTCTTCTCAGGCCGGTGGTAGCTGGCCCACTCCAAGAGGAAGAGATAGGAGAGACCCCTCCGCCCCCTTTGGACATCGAGGGGGCTCCGGCGTACAGGGTCCGGACCATCTTGGACTCCAGGCGCCGGAGGAGTGGTCTCCAATATCTCGTGGAGTGGGAGGGGTACGGTCCGGAGGAACGGTGCTGGGTGCCCAGGAGGGACATCCTCGATCCATCCCTCCTGACAGAATTCCATCATGGGCATCCCACGCGCCCGGGTCCGCGTCCTCCTGGCCGTCCCCGAGGCCGGGGTCGGCGCACGGCTGGAGCCGCGCGTCAAGGGGGGGGTACTGTCACGGTTTCGGCCGAGACTGCTCCTCCTCCTGGTTCGGGCAGGCAAAGGCGTTCGCCGTCCCCGGAGTACTAGCTGCCATCGTTGGACCATTTCCATGTGCGATTGCTTTTGTCTGTCCTTAGCACCTGTGTCTGATTTGTGATTATTACGTGTCCTATATGTTCCCTGTGTTTGTTTGGATTAGTTGTGTGTTGTTGTTCGCCTGTCTTGTGTTGCGTGTTTCGTTTCTTGTTTGTTATTTTAGTGTTTTACGCATGTGCGTAAATGCTCGCCTCTTTTTGTTTGAGGTCGTTAGTTTACCGTGTCCTTTTTGGAATTTTGAGTAAACTCTGTTGGACTGAGCCTCGGTGTCCTGCGCCTGACTTCCACCACACATACACCTCACCGCATGACAGTAGGGGTGGTATACAGACTTGTACTGTGTGTGTATATATATACAGTTGAAGTCGGAAGTTTACATACACTTAAGTTGGAGTCATTAAAACTCGTTTTTCAACCACACCACAAATTCATTGTTAACAAAATATAGTTTTGGCAAGTTGGTTAAGACATCTACTTTGTGCATGACACAAGTAATTTTTCCAACAATTGTTTACAGACAGATTATTTCACTTATAATTCACTGTATCACAATTCCAGTGGGACAGAAGTTTACATACACTAAGTTGCCTGTGCCTTTAAACAGCTTTGAAAATTCCAGAAAATTATGTCATGTTTTTAGAAGCTTCTGATAGGCTAATTGACATCATTTGAGTCAATTGGAGGTGTACCTGTGGATGTATTTCAAGGCCTACCTTCAAACACAGTGCCTCTTTGCTTGACATCATTGGAAAATCAAAAGAAATCAGTCAAGACCTCAGAAAAAAAATTGTAGACCTCCACAAGTCTGGTTCATCCTTGGGAGCAATTTCCAAACGCCTGAAGGTACCACATTCATCTGTACAAACAATAGTACGCAAGTATAAACACCATGGGACCACGCAGCCGTCATACCGCTCAGGAAGGAGACACGTTCTGTCCCCTAGAGATTAAAGTACTTTGGTGCGAAAAGTGCAAATCAATCCCAGAACAACAGCAAAGGACCTTGTGAAGATGCTGGAGGAAACAGGTACAAAAGTATCTATATCCACAGTAAAACGAGTCCTATATCGACATAACCTGAAAGGCCACTCAGCAAGGAAGAAGCCACTGCTCCAAAACCGCCATAAAAAAACAAGACTACAGTTTGCAACTGCACATGGGAACAAAGATCGTACTTTTTGGAGAAATGTCCTCTGGTCTGATGAAACAAAAATAGAACTGTTTGGCCATAATGACCATCGTTATGTTTGGAGGAAAAAGGGGGGGTGCTTGCAAGCTGAAGAACACCATCCCAACCGTGAAGCACGGGGGTGGCAGCATCATGCTTTGGGGGTGCTTTGCTGCAGGAGGGACTGGTGCACTTCACAAAATAGATATATAGATAAATAGATGGCATCATGAGGAAGGAAAATTATGTGGATATATTGAAGCAACATCTCAAGACATCAGTCAGGAAGTTAAAGCTTGGTCGCAAATGTGTCTTCTAAATGGAAAATGACCCCAAGCATACTTCCAAAGTTGTGGCAAAATGGCTTAAGGACAACAAAGTCAAGATATTGGAGTGGCCATCACAAAGCCCTGACCTCAATCCTATAGAAAATGTGTGGGCAGAACTGAAAAAGTGTGTGCGAGCAAGGAGGCCTACAAACCTGACTCAGTTACACCAGCTCTGTCAGGAGGAATGGGCCAAAATTCACCCAACTTATTGTGGGAAGCTTGTGGAAGGCTACCCGAAACGTTTGACCCAAGTTAAACAATTTAAAGGCAATGCTACCAAATACCAATTGAGTGTATGTGAACTTCTGACCCACTGGGAATGTGATGAAAGAAATAAAAGCTGAAATAAATCATTCTCTCTACTATTATTCTGACTTCACATTCTTAAAATAAAGTGGTGATCCTAACTGACCTAAAACAGGGAATTTTTACTAGGATTAAATGTCAGGAATTGTGAAAAACTGAGTTTAAATGTATTTGGCTAAGGCGTATGTAAACTTCCAACTTCAACTGTATATATATATGTTATGTATGGTACGACGTGCTGTACATCGTACTGTACGTTGTTATGGTTTACGACAGTGTGCTGCGTTACGGATGAATGGGTTGTCAGAATGCGTGGCACATGTCATTAAACGACAGAGTGATGTTCAATGTGAAACTGTGCAGATGTCCGTTCTTCTACAACTAGGCTAGATATAACATTGGCGACGAAGATGGCTGAATTCAGTTTACCACCGCCAGCACCATTCCTCGCCGTGCCTGGCGAACCTCCAGTCCCGTGGAATAACTGGCTTGATAGTTTTAACACTTATCTAGAAGCTATGGACTTTTCTACAATCTCCGACAAGCGGAGGACAGCACTGCTCCGTCACTGCCTTGGTACAGAGGGACAGAGGATTTTCAGAGCGCTTGGATCGGCTCCTACATTCACTGCTGCAGTCAGCCTCTTACGGAACCACTTCGCCGGGAAAGAGCGAGTGCTCCTCCGACGCTACCGGCTACGGAAGAGACACCAACGGCCGGGTGAGTCCATTCAAAGCTACGTGGCTAATCTGAGGGATTTGGCTAGCTCTTGTAACTACGGGACACTTCAGGACGAGATCATCAGGGATCAGTTGATAGAGGGGACGTTATGTGAAAAGACAAGGGAGAAACTGCTTTTGGAATCGGATAATTTACAACTAGATGGAGCTATTAAAATAGCACTCCAGGTTGAAGCGGCGTTGGAATGCTCTTCTATGCTAACAGACAGCTCTGCAGCATACACTCGGCCCCCAGCCATTCTCACACAGCAGCTTCAGCCCGAGCAGGCGCACTACAACGATCACGCGCTGCGCACGCCCTCCCGCGTCGATAGCTGCATGGACACAGACACCGACATGCCCGTACAGCAGGCACACAGACAAACAAACAGAAGTAGCTGTGGCAACTGTGGGGCTAGCTCTCACAATTCAAGGGCTTCAAACTGCCCAGCCCGTGGGAAAATATGCAAGAACTGTTCAAAATACAATCACTTTGCGAAAGTGTGTCGTTCTGCCCCTGCTACTAGCTCCACCCAGAACAGGCCCTTAGTTTCATCTCACTCTCAACATGAACACACGGAAATCCGAACCGTCTCCACCAACCATGTGTCATTCAGGACATGCACTGTGCAGCTGGGTGAGGTGGGTTTGCCTTTGCTGCTGGATACTGGCGCTGCGGTGTCGTTGCTCAACCTTGCCACTTACTACAAGTTTTTCAGTCACCTACCACTCCAACAGCCCTCCACTGCCCTGTGTGGGTACGGTAGATCTAAGATAGACATTGTAGGCACCCTCCAGGTCCCAGTACACTACGGCACCAAACATCTGCCATCATTCACATTTCATGTTGCAAAGCGGGGTGCCAACCTCCTGGGCCTCGACCTCTTCACAGGCTTGGGATTCACACTGAGAGATGACAGTGGGTCAGCTATCTACCAGGTTACCTGCACATGGCAACAGAACTGGCCGACTCTGTTTGATGGACTGGGCTGCCTCACAGCCTTTACTCACAGGCCCCTAGTGAATCCGGAAGTGACCCCAGTCATGCAGCCCCTGCGGCGCATTCCCTTTGCACTGCGTGATGACGTCACAAAAGATCTCCAGTCACAGTTGGATGCAGGCATCATTGAGCCAGTCAACGCTGCCCCCTGGATTTCAAACTTGGTCATTGCAACCAAAAAGTCCGGTGGAATCCGGACCTGTGTGGATCTCCGTGCTGTGAACAAGGCCGTTGTCCCGGATAAGTACCCCTTGCCTACAGCTGAGGAGCTGACCGCACAATTCCATGGCTCCACGATCTTCACGAAGCTTGACCTTCGTCAGGGTTATCTTCAGGTACCTCTCCATGCAGCTAGCAGAGACCTCACGGCCTTTGTCACACATGCTGGCGTGTTCAGATATACACACATGCCTTTTGGACTTAGCTCCGCCCCCAGCTGCTTCCAGAAGGTGATGAGCACCATCCTCGCTGGAATACCTGGGGTGGCGGTCTATCTGGATGACATCGTGGTCCACGGCCCTGACCTCCACATCCATGATTATCGACTCCACAGAGTATTCAGTGCTCTACTGCGGAACAACCTGACCCTGAACGGTGGAAAGTGCACCTTTGCAGCTCCAGCCGTCGAGTTTGTGGGCTTCCGCCTGTCGGCCAAAGGCATTGCCCCACTCATGTCGAACATTGAAGCCGTCCACCGGATCCCGGAACCGACCTCAGCCTCTCAGGTGGCCTCATTCTTGGGCATGACAGCTTACTACCTCCGGTTTCTGCCCCACTACTCTCAGACCACAGCGCACCTTCGCCAGCTCCTCAAGAAGGATGAGCCATGGGCCTGGACGGCAGCCTGCTCAGACGTGGTCCGCTCACTGAAGAGCCAGCTCACCACAGCCCCAGTCTTGGCTCACTTTGACCCCGTCTGCCACACCATTGTCACATGTGACGCCTCAGCTGGAGCACTAGGAGCTGTACTCTCACAGCTGCAGAATGGCATTGAGAGGCCCGTCGCCTTCGCCTCAAGGGCCCTGAGCCCCACAGAACAACGGTACTCTGTGGGCGAACGAGAAGCACTGGCCTGTGTCTGGGCGTGCGAAAGGTGGCACCTCTACCTATATGGCCGTCTGTTCACACTCCGAACCGACCACCAGTCCCTCACAACGCTACTGTCAGCATCAGGAACTGGCCACAAGCCACTTCGGCTGCACAGATGGGCCGACCGCCTCAGACAGTATGACTATCAGCTGAAGTTCACTCCGGGGAGGGATAACGTGGTGGCAGACCTCCTCTCACGCTCCTTTGACGCTCCTACTCCGACCGTCTTGCCAGACGACAACGAAACAGAGCTTGTACAAATGCTCTACGCTCCTCTTCAGTCAGTCGTCTCACTGGAGGAGCTGAAGCAAGCATCGGAACAGGATCCCACACTGTCTACCCTGCGCACCTACATACGCACTGGATGGCCAGCACATGTGCCGGAAGAGCTGGCGACTTTCGCCAGAGTGAAGCACGAACTTTCTTGCTGGGAAGAAGTCTGTGTCTCTCGAGGGTTTTGCACTGTGGTCCCGAGTGGCCTGCGTGCGCGTGTTCTATCCATGGCGCACGAGGGTCACTTGGGCATAGTCAAGGTCAAACAGCGATGTCGAGACCTTGTGTGGTGGCCAGGCATCGACCACGACATTGAAGCCCTGGTCAGGGATTGTGCTGCATGCCTCCTCAGTGGGAAAACAGGACAGTCCGCCCCACCCCCCCTGCAGCCTCTCGCATGGCCGTCCCACCCCTGGGAGCACATCCAACTGGACATCTGTGGCGAGATCCATGGACACGCAGTCCCTCACCATCAGCGCTTCCTGGTGGTGGTGTATGACCTCCACTCTAAGTGGCCAGAAGTGGTTCCTGTCGGAACTGTCACAGCACAGGCCATCGTGGACATCCTAGACAGCCTGTTCACAAGGTGGGGCCTACCCCTCACCCTTACCACGGACAATGGGCCCCAGCTAACCTCTGCCGAGTTCTCCTCATATCTCAGCAACAAGGGAATCAAACACATCCGCACGGCCTACTACAACCCACAAGCTAACGGAGGGGTGGAACGCTTCAACCAAACGCTGAAGAACGGCATCAGAGCGCACCTGGTCCAGGGGTGCACGTTCCAAACTGCTTTGAATCAAACGCTAATGCACTACAGAGCAAGCAAACACACAACAACACAGGTCTCCCCGGCATCCCTCATGCTAGGTCGTGAGATGGAACTGCCACTGGACAGACTCAGAACACAGAGAGTAGCAGAACCGGCGACTAGGCGCACCCAAGAACAGCAGGCAGTGACCAGGCACCAAAGAGCAATGAAACAGCGTTTTGACAAGGCACACAGGGTGAAGAAGTCGATCATCCAAGTGTCAGACTGGGTCCGAGCCCGACGGCCTCAGCGGTGCAACAAAATGGCCTCATTCTGGTCGGACCCCTTGCAGGTCAGTCGACAACTGGGGCCCGCCACATTCATGATGAGCAATGGATCACGCTGGCACGCCAGCCGCCTCAGAAAAGTCCCTGCCCCTCAAGGAACACGAAGGCACACAAAACAGACATGCAGGCCAGAGACGCCACCGGATGGACCTCCTCCACCACTACCACCCGAGCCCCAGCCTCTGTGGGTTCCCCAAGGGCCAGAGCCACAAGCGGTGGCGGTGGAAGAAAGGCCTATGCGGGCACGAACTCGCCCTGCTTATCTGGGGGACTACTTAACCTCTTTTCATTCTTAGGCTCCGTTAGGTGTCTTAGTCAACCTCCAGGTTAATGGACTGAACTGGCTAGTTTGGAGAGTCCATCCGTTTAAGGGTTAATGTTTATTTCTTACAGGTATCACTCTAGGTTCTTGCCCTATGGACATTTTATATATGGTACCAGTCCCTGGTTTTGGAAAGGGGGGGGAAATGTTATGTATGGTACGACGTGCTGTACGTCGTACTGTACGTTGTTATGGTTTACGACAGTGTGCTGCGTTACGGATGAATGGGTTGTCAGAATGCGTGGCACATGTCATTAAACGACAGAGTGATGTTCAATGTGAAACTGTGCAGATGTCCGTTCTTCTACAACTAGGCTAGATATAACAATATAGCCCTATTTTGTAAAAGACTTAGTCCATATTATGGCAAAAACAGCTCAAATAAGCTAGATAAATTACTTTAAGACATGAAGATCAGTCAATCCGGAAAATGTCAAGAACTTTGAAAGTTTCTTCAAGTTCAGTCACAAAAACCATCAAGCCCTATGATGAAACTGGCTCTCATGAGGACCACCACAGGAAAGGAAGACCCAGAGTTACCTCTGCTGCAGACGATGAATTCATTAGAGTCATCTGCCCCTCAGATTGCAGCCCAAATAAATACTTCACAGAGTTCAAGTAACAGACACATCGCAATATCAACTGTTCAGAGGAGACTGCGTGAATCAGGCCTTCATGGTCGAATTGCTGCAAAGAAACTAAAGGACACCAATAAGAAGAAGAGACTTGCTTGGGCCAAGAAACACGAGCAATGGACATTAGATCACTGGAAATCTGTCCTTTGGTCTGATGAGTCCAAATTTGAGATTTTTGGTGTCTTAGTGAGAAGCAGACAGTTGTGTAAAGTAAAGAAGTAGAAATACTTCGTTACTGTACTTAAGTAGTTTTTTTTGGGTATCTGTACTTTACTTTACTATTTATATTTCTGTCGACTTTTACTTCAATACATTTCCCCTGACACCTTCGTTACTGGCTACAAAATCAAATCAATCTGAAGCTGTAAGAAAAAAATGAATCATGTTGGAAAAAAGATGCAAGCAACATCAGCGAGTCGGCACACATGGGTGAACTTGTTTTGCAATGCAGCAGGCGACGACATGCAGAGTTGATCCAATCCTCATCCGTTTGCGCAAATCCAAGGGTCCTAAAGTGCAAACCCCAACCACCCGGAGCCTGTCACTTGCAAAACAGTCATCCACTCAGTAGCACAGTCATGTCCGACATCGCTCCAAAACGACCTCCTGATGAGGACGAACACCCTTGGCTGTATCTAAAAGAAATGTTGTATTTTCTCGGAATGAAGGATTCATCCTACCGGATGAAATGTCTGCTATGTTTACCAAAAGTTCAGGAAATACTAGCGTTCAAGAACTCTCCTTCGAACCTAAAAAAACACATTGAGGTAAGCCTACTGTTAGCTTACTAGCTAGAATAACGTGAGATTGCTAATTAACATGCTAGCTAACGTTAGCTAACCTAGCTAGCCCACATTTGCTAATGCAACGAGCAGTGTTAGTTGATGCTAGCTAATCCTATACACCTAAGTAGTTCACTAGCTAGTAGCTACCTAATTTAGCTGGCTAAACTGTGGCCAGATTCGGAAGCTTTGTTAGCTAACGCAATCTAACTAAACTGACACGAGCTAACTAGCTAGCTTCTTAACAAGCTAGCTAACTAGTAGTTTCCGAATCTGGGCACATTTTAGTCAGCTAACGTTAGTCTAGCCAAATACCTTTTCTCTAAACACCTGGTCAAGCTAGCTATCGAACTAATGTTAGCTTTCGGGTGTTAGCTAGCCATTTTATTCATTGTGTTAGTTGATAAAGTTGTTCTTACCTAGCTAATTACTGTAGACTTAAGTTATTGAGGTAACCTACTGGCTAGATCAAATAAGTTTTTTTCTCATTGTAATATTAAATGGTGGTCACAAACTCTCACTTAACTAATGTTGTTTATAGCTTTAAAATTAGGATCCTATACCATAAGTAGTCGGTGATGGTTGTTATGTAGCTAAGTAACTGTCTTTCTCTTTTCCTTTTCTTCTTATTTCAGAGAAGGCATGTACACCATTTTAAGAAATATGGAGAACTGACGGCAAACACACTGAAGAGAAAACATGCCCCTAAGACAACCTCCACTATCAAGTAGAGCACATTACTGAAGACAGTGTCTCAAAAATCCATTGACAAAGCTGTGGTGAAGTATGTGGTCCAAGGGCTTCAACCACACTCGCTGTTGTAGAACAAGAACCGTTCAGAGAGTTTGTTAAGGATCTGCAGCCTACCTCAAAGATCTTATCAAGGCCCACACTGCGCGCCAGTATTGATGAAGCCTCCACGGAAATGAAGAAGGTGACTGAGGAGTTGACCACATCGCCATCACCACCGACTGCTGGTCTGCAAGAAGACAGAGCTTCATTGGTGTTACAGCCCACTCGATAGACCCTGACAGTCTCAACAGATGCTCTGCAGCCCTGGCCTGTAAACGGTTGAGAGGATCGCACACCTTTGATGTGTTGGCAGGCACCCTAAATGACATCCATTCTGAGTTTGAAATCCGGGGTAAGATTGTGAGAACATCAACAGACAACGGCTCTAACTTCTTGAAAGCTTTCCAAGTTTTTGGAGAACATGAAAACAACGAGGCAGTGGAAGCAGTGGGTGGTGAAGCAGATCAGCCAGGACATGAATATGATGAAGAGGAACAAGAGGAGAGTGAAGAAGTGGAGTTTGTTGATGTGACAACGATCCTGAATGAAGATGATGGTTTTGAGTACCAGCTGCCGAAGCACCAGCGCTGTTCTTGCCACCTACTCAACTTAGTATCTACAGTCGATTGCCCTGAAAGCAACTTCCAGTGAGGCTTACAACATTTGGCAAGTGCCAAGCACTTTGGAACAAATGTGGAAGATCCACACTTGCAGCTGAAATGGTTGAAGATGCTTGCGACCTCCAGCTGCTGCGGCTGAATGCTACAAGGTGGAACTCCTGGTTCATGGCTGTAGAAAGACTCCTGAGGATCGTCAAAGACAAAGGAGAGGCGGCCGTCAGAGTTCTCTACACAGACTTCGAGGTTCCAATGTAAGTAAGGATTTTGTATTATTTTGTCATAATTTAAGGTCTTGAATGTTGTCTAAATCTGTTGCTGTGTTTCCTGACCCTTTGCTTGGGGACTAATAACGGTTTCACATGTTGTAGCCATACACTATCATTGATCCATTTAGTTAACTACTCATCCAGCTATTGATTACTATAGTTAAATCAGGTTAAATGGTTAGTGGTCCCCTTTGTATAGGGTTAGGAAACAGTATTATTATTATTATTATTATTATTATTATAAATGTTTTCATAGGTTCAATCCAGCTGAACTCGCCTTCCACACAGAGTATGCTGCCGCCATGAGCCCAGTCGCAAAGGCCATCAACATCCTGCAGGCTGAAACCAATGACCAGATGGGGTGGCTACTTCCAACTATCAACCTGCTGATCACAAAACTTGACCGAATCAAGTTGTCCCTGAAGTACTGTAAGCCTCTGGTGGATGCGCTACAACTGGGACTAAAGAAGCGCTTCAGCCACATGTTTCACGACCCTGAGCTGATCGCAGCTGCAATCCTTCTCCCCAAATTCAAAACAACATGGACAAAGGATGACGCCACCATCAGAATGGGTAAGACAACGTGGTTAATTAACAGTATTTTATTATTCATAATCAACTGTGTATAGTGTACATTTTGACACTTCATAGATTTGAGAACCACCCCTTTAAACTACAGTCCTGACTTTGTGGTTCAGTCCAATACTTAGCCTTGTTGCTTGGTTTATATAGATGGGGGATGGGGATGGATTAATGTAGGCTCATAACGGCATGATTTCTATTGTCATCTTCCTTGTATTTCAGGAATGGACTACATAAAGGACCACCTGGAAGAACCCTTGCTGCAGCTGGGTGATGGCACCAGTTCATCAGATGAGGAGGACTTCTTCTCTGCCATGAAGACGTCTCAAGCACAAGAAAGCTCCAAACAGCTGGACAGATACCTGGCCTGTTCAGCTGATCATATGGAGTTGCTCAAGTCCTTCCCGGCAGTCTGTAAGCTATCTCTGAGGCTAAACACACCCTTACCTTCATCAGCTGCATGTGAAAGGCTGTTCAGCATTGCATGACTTGTTTTCTGCACCAGGAGAGCAAGGCTGGATTCCAGAAACTTTGAAAACCTGCTTTTACTGAAGATGAACCGTAAATTCTTCAACTTCAAGTAATGACAGCTTAACGCTAGCAAGCCCAAGGACACAGATTCCTTATGCGTTTTGTTAATTTATGTTTAAAATTCACAAGTTATAGGTGTCCTTGTTACAAAGGCATGACCTGACACACTGATTTCTAATACAGTTATATCAGTGGTGATGTCCTCATATTCCTACAGTGCGGTTGTGTGCCGTTCTGAACATGTACTTTTGATAAGCTCATCAATTATTTGTATTTTTATGTATAGGGTTCTATTATAGGATGTTTTTTTCTAAAGCAAAGTGACTGTGATTGTAAGTGCTTACATTTACTGGCTATATTCTGGCTAAGTACGTTCATCTGTAGGAGACAGAACGCGTCTCCTTCCTGAGCGGTGTGACGGCTGCGTGGTCCCATGGTGTTTGTACAGATGAACGTGGTACCTTCAGGCGTTTGGAAATTGCTCCCAAGGATGAACCAGACTTGTGGAGGTCTACAATTTGGCTGATTTCTTTTGATTTTCCCATGATGTCAAGCAAATAGGCACTGAGTTTGAAGGTAGGCCTTGAAATACATCCACAGGTACACCTCCAATTGACTCAAATGATGTCAATTAGCCTATCCGAAGCTTCTAAAGCCATGACATAATTTTCTGGAATTTTCCAAGCTGTTTAAAGGCATAGTCAACTTAGTGTATGTAAACTTCTGACCCACTGGAATTGTGATACAGTGAATTATAAGTGAAATAATCTGTCTGTAAACAATTGTTGGAATAATTACTTGTGTCATGCACAAAGTAGATGTCCTAACCGACTTGCCAAAACTATAGTTTGTTAATAAGAAATTTGTGGAGTAGTGTAAAAACAAGTTTTAATGACTCCAACCTAAGTGTATGTAAACTTCCGTCTTCAACTGTATCTGGTTTTAAATGTACTTAAGTACAGTGTTGGAAAAAGTACTCAATTGTCACACTTGAGTAAAAGTACAAAGTAAAAGTAAATACTATACATAAAATTCCTAATATTAAGCAAACCAGACGGCAAAAAAAACAAAACAAAAAACATTTGGTCAGCCAGGGCATACTCCAACACTCAGACATAATTTACAAACACAGTATTTGTGTTTAGTGAGTCCGCCTGATCAGAGGCAGTAGGGATGACAACGCGTTATATTGATAGCTGCGTGATTTGGACCATATTGCTGTCCTGCCTGAGCATTTGAAATGTAAGGAGTACTTTTTGGTGTCAGGGAAAATATATGGAGTAAAAAGTACATTATTTTCTTTAGGAATGTAGTGGAGTAAAAGTAAAAGTTGTCAAAAATAGAAGTAGATAAGTAAAGTACAGATACCCCAAAAAACTACTTAAGTAGTACTTCAAAGTATTTTTACTTAAGTACTTTACACCACTGGGTATCTGTGACCAATATATGCATATCTGTATTCCCAGTCATGTGAAATCCATCGTTTCAATTGACTGATTTCCTCATATGAACTGTAACTCAGTAAAATCTTTGAAACTGTTGCATGTTATGTTTATATTTTTGTTCAGTATAGAAAATGAAGTTTAGGTAGAATTTGACTCAGGGTAATAGGTGTAATTTGCAATATTTCCAGTTGGTGGGGGTGTTGCACAGAACTTTTACAGTGCCTTCTTGGGTCCCTCGGGTGGGACAAAAGCAATACTTCTTCGTGAAATTAAATGTCATATTGGATAATTATAGGGACAATTGATAGTAAGGTTGAATAACCATTTCATTATCACTGTTGAGTCACACCTAATGGCATGTGCTCTACATACATGATTCCCACTTGCCTACATGTGAAATGGGTTTGTATTCAAGCCATGACTATACATTGTTAAAATTACATTTGAATACCATTTAGGTTAAATGGCAGTCAAAGACAGTAACTTACTTGGCTTCAGTCAGGTAAACAGTAAGAACAATAGGGACAAACTAGTACAGGGACATACAGTGCATTCGGAAAGTATTCAGACCCCTTGACTTTTTCCACATTTTGTTACATTACAGCCTTATTCTAAAATTGATTAAATACATTTTGTTCTTCATCAATCTACACACAATACCCCATAAAACAGGTTTTTAGACATTTTTGCAAATGTATTAAAATAAAAAACAGAACTACCTTATTTCTTAAATGGAAGAAGTTTGGAACCACCAAGAGACTTCCTAGAGCTGGCCGCCCGGCCAAACGGAGCAATCGGGGGAGAAGGGCCTTGGTCAGAGAGGTGACCAAGAACCCGATGGTCACTCTGACAGAGCTCGAGAGTTCTTCTGTGGAGATGGGAGAACCTTCGAGAAGGACAACCATCTCTGCAGCATGGTAGAGTGGCCAGGCGGAAGCCACTCCTCAGTAAAAGGCACATGACAGCCCGCTTGGAGTTTGCCAAAAGGCACCTAAAGGACTCTCAGACCATGAGCAACAAGATTCTCTGGTCTGATAAAACCAAGATTGAACTCTTTGACCTGAATGCCAAGCGTCACATCTGGAGGAAACCTGGCACCATCACTACGGTGAAGCATGGTGGTGGCAGCATCATGCTTTGGGGATGTTTTTCAGCTGCAGGGACTGGGAGACTAGTCAGGATCGAGAGAAAGATGAACGGAGCAAAGTACAGAGAGATCCTTGATGAAAACCTGCTCCAGAGCGCTCAGGACCTCAGACTGGGGCGAAGGTTAAACTTTCAACAGGACAACAACCCTAAGCGCACAGCAGGAGTGGCTTCGGGACAAGTCTCTGAATGTCCTTTAGTAATCGCTGCCAAAGGTGCTTCAACAAAGTACTGAGTAAAGGGTCTGAATACTTATGTAAATGTGATATTTCAGTTTTTGTATTTGTTATAAATTTGCAAAAACTTATAAACTTGTTTTTGTTTTGTCATAATGGGGTATTGTGAGTAGATTGATGAGGGGGAAAAACAATTGAATCCATTTAAGAATAAGGCTGTAACGTAATAAAATGTGGAAAAAGTCAAGGGGTCTGAATACTTTCCGAATGCACTGTAGACACCACAGTGTGATGCTCTTACTACCTACCTCTTCTTTCCTCTGTGTGTGTTTCAAGTCAAATGTATTTATAAAGCCCTTTTTTACATCAGCAGATGTCACAACGTGCTTATACAGAAACCCAGCCTAAAACCCCAAACAGCAAGCAATGCAGATGTTGAAGCATGGTTGCTAGGTAAAACACCCTAGAAAGGCAGGAACCTAGGAAGACACCTAGAGGGGAACCAGGCTCTGAGGGGTGGCCAGTGCTCTTCTGGCTATGCCGGTGGGAGATTATAAGAGTACATGGCCATTAAGGCCAGCTTGTTCTTCAAGATGTTCAAATGTTCATAGATGACCAGCAGGGTCAAATAATAATCACAGGGGTGCAACAGGTCAGTACCTCAGGAATAAATGTCAGTTGGCTTTTCATAGCCGAGTATTCAGAGGTCGAGACAGCAAGTGCGGTAGAGAGGGAGAGCGAGAGAGAGGGAGAGTCGAAAACAGCAGGTCTTGGACAAGATAGCACGTCCGGTGAACAGGTCATGGTTCCATAGCCGCAGGCAGAACAGTTGAAACTGGAGCAGCAGCACCACCAGGTGGACTGGGGACAGCCAGGAGTCATCAGGCCAGATAGACTGACCCTAGCCCCCCCTGCACATAGGCTATTGCTGCATAGATACTGGAGGCTGAGATGGGGGGTCGGGGGACACTGTGGCCCCGTCTGACGATACCCCACGACAGGGCCAACCAGGCAGGATATAACCCCACCCACTTTGCCAAAGCACAGCCCCCACACCACTAGAGGGATATCAATATACCACCAACTTTCTACCCTGAGACAAGGCTGAGTGTAGCCCACAAAGATCTCAACTCAATCAAAGCCTATTGGATGATAACTTGTTTTTAACTAGGACAGAGGAATTTATAACTGATTTTTTCCGACATAACATAGGTACAGCAAATCCCCTTATTGTATGGGACACCTTTAAATGTGCCTTTAGAGGCCATGCAATTCAGTACTCATCTCGAAAACAAAAGCAATTTAGGTCAAAAGAGTCCACACTAACAAAGGAAATAGAAGGTCTAACAGAACAGATAGATAGCAATAAAAACTGTAACATAGAGGCTCAGAATAAATTAGAGGAAAAACAAAAAGATGGAAAAACTTATTCAAGAAAGATCAAGTGTAATATATTATAAAATAAAGCAAACTGGATGGAATATGGGGAAAAATGCACCAAATTCTTTTTTAATCTTCAACATAGGAATGCTACCAAAAATAATTTATTGAAACTGGTTACAAATGACGGAGTCACCCATGATTCACCAAATTATATTTTGAAGAAGGAAACAAAGTATTTTAAGCATATGTTTTCGTTTCAGTCGCCTCCATCTCCTCTAACTGAAGCAAATTGTAGAGATTTGTTATCTATTGATAATGTAAAATTAACATCCATACAGAAAGACTCATGTGAAGGTGAAATTACAGAGGAGGAACTTCTGGATGCAATTAAAGACTTTAAGTCTGGTAAAACTCCAGGGTTGGATGGCATACCAGTCGAGGTATACCAAACCTTTTTTGATATACTCAGAGGACCGTTATTAGCATGTTTTAACCACTCCTATGTAAATGGTAGATTATCAGATACTCAAGAAGAAGGTCTGATTTCATTATTACTGAAACAGGATACAAGTGGAAAATATAAAGATCCAGTCCATTAAAAAAATTGGCGGCCCCTTACACTTCAGTGTCTAGCAAAATGTATAGCGCATAGAATTAAAAAGGTATTGTCTGACATTATTAATTCTAATCAGACAGGTTTTTTTACATGGGCGATACATTGGAGATAATATAAGGCAAGTACTGGAAACAATAGAACACTATGAAAAATCTGGGAAACCAGGCCTACTATTCATAGCAGACTTCGAAAAGGCATTTGATAAAGTATGACTGGGGTTTATATATATATACCTGGAGCATTTCAATTTTGGACAATCTCTTATAAATTGGGTTAAAATCATGTATAGTAACCCTAGGTGTAAAATAGTAAATAATAGCTATTCCTCAGAAAGTTTTAAACTGTCAAGAGGAGTGAAACAAGGTTGTCCACTATCGGCATATCTATTTATTATTGCCATCGAGATGTTAGCTATTAAAATCAGATCCAACAATAATATCAAGGGATTAGAAATCCAGGGCTTAAAAACAAAAGGTGTCATTGTACGCTGATGATTCATGTTTTCTTTTAAATCCACAACTTCAATCCCTCCACAGCCTCATAGAGGATCTAGATACATTTTCTAACCTCTCTGGATTACAACCAAATTATGATAAATGTACTATATTACATATTGGATCACTAAAAAATAAAAAATTTACATTACCATGTAGTTTACCAATAAAATGGTCTAATGGTGATGTGGATATACTCGGAATACATATCCCAAATGAAATAAATGATCTCACTCCAAAAAGAGTTAATAGAAAGTTAGCAAAAATAGATAAGATCTTGCTACCATGGAAAGGTAAATACCTGTCAATTTGTGGAAAAATCACCCTGATTAACTCTTTAGTATTATCCCAGTTTACCTATTTGCTTATGGTCTTGCCTACGCCTAGCGAACAGTTTTTTAAATTATATGAGAAAAAAAGATTCCATTTTATTTGGAACGGCAAGCCAGATAAAATTAAACGGGCCTATTTATATAATGAATATGAATTAGGAGGACAGAAATTATTAAAGCATTAGACCTATCACTAAAAACTTCAGTCATACAAAAATTATACTTAAATCCGAAATGGTTCTCTAGCAAACTAGTAAGATTGTCTCACCCAGAACAATATATTGGTGGTGGAGTTATTGCAACAAATATTGTGGTTAAACTCAAATATAGTAATTGATAAAAAAATAAAAAATTAAAGAAAATGTTTAAAAAAGGTATAATCTTCGTAAATTATATTATCGGTAGGAATGGTGGAGTTATGTCGCACATGCAGCTAACAAAAACATATGGAAATGTCTGTTCTACCCAAAATTACAAACAAATAATTGCAGCATTACCGCAAAAATGGAAGAGGAAAGTGGAAAGAGGAAAAAGTAAGGAACTTGTCTGTCGGCCTTGCATTAAAGAACATAATTGGTTAAAGAAAATTGTGATAAATAAAAAGTTTACCAATTTCATTTAAGGACCAAAAGATTGACAGCTGTCCCATATAGATTGCAAAATAGTTGGGAAGAGATTTTTGACATACCGATTCCATGGCATAGTGTTTATGAACTGATACGCAAAACGATGCCGGATTCAAAACTTAGAATTTTTCAATTTAAATTATTATATAAAATTCTTGCTACCAATAGAATGTTATTTGTATGGGGGATACAATCTTCCCAGCTCTGCAGATTTGGCTTTGAAGAGACAGAATCATTAGATCATTTGTTTTGGTACTGTCCATTTGTAGCTTGTTTCTGTACACAGGTCCAGGAATGGCTGAAGGATTGCAATATTTGCATGGAGCTGACCCTGCAGATACAGTGGGGGAAAAAAGTATTTAGTCAGCCACCAATTGTGCAAGTTCTCCCACTTAAAAAGATGAGAGGCCTGTAATTTTCATCATAGGTACACGTCAACTATGACAGACAAATACATTGATGGAAGTTACAATCTATCTGCAATATTAAAGCTGATCCTCCCCCTTAAAAAAATAAAAAAAGATCTCCTCAACTCTATAGGAGAAAAGCCCTGCCTCCAGCTGTTTGCTTAGAAATTCGATGGACAATAAAGAGGCCTGCGTCTTGTGACCGTAGCGTACGTGTAGGTATGTACGGCTGGACCAAATCGGAGAGATAGGTAGGAGCAAGTCCATGTAATGCTTTGTAGGTTAGCAGTAAAATCTTGAAATCAGCCCTAGCCTTAACAGGAAGCCAGTGTAGAGAGGCTAGCACTGGAGTAATATGATCACATTTTTGGGTTCTAGTCAAGATTCTAGCAGCTGTGTTTAGCACTAACTGAAGTTTATTTAGTGCTTTATCTGGGTAGCTGGAGAGTAGAGCATTGCAGTAGTCTAATCTAGAAGTGACAGAAGCATGGATGAGCTATTCTGCATAATCTTTTGACAAAGTTTCTGATTTTTGCAATATTACGAAGATGGAAAAAAGCTGCCCTTGAAATATTCTTGATATGTTAATCAAAAGAGCGGTCAGGTTCCAGAGTAACGCCGAGGTCCTTCACAGTTTTATTTGAGACGACTGTACAACCATCAAGATTAATTGTCAGATCCAACAGCAGATCTCTTTGTTTCTTGGGACCTAGAACTAGCATCTCTGTTTTGTCTGAATTTAAAAGTAAAGTTTGAGGTTTGATTCATTGAATTTAATCAAAGATGGGTAATACACTAATGCTAATTACTTAATTCCTTCATTAGCCTCAAGTATAGAACAAATCTCAATTATAGAACAAATTATGAATTGGCTGAACGAGTTGTGCTTCTCTGGCACTCTCTTATCTTACTGAAGGACTTTGAACAAATGCACTTCAACAACAGAAGACTAGTTCAATTTCTCACTGCTGTTGGTCCAAAGGTGTGTGCTTGTGTGTGGGGGTGTGTGATAGTGTGTTTACATGTTTGTTTGCATGTATAGGTGCAGTGATTCATTGCCCCAGTCCCACATAATTGATTATTGTATACCTCAGGACTGCCGCGTTGCCTTGCATTGCATAGTTTGATGAATAGCTAGATGACATTTGAAGGGCTCATTTATATTCAGATGTGAAATTATGAAGTAAAAAAACAAAACATTAATATTGTAAATAAGGTCTTACAGTATGAACTCAAATCTACAGCATGTAACTGATGTTTTTAAATAATTATTTTGACTAGTTTTACCTTGGCTTTATGAACAGTGAACACATAGCATTGTTTAGCTCCATTCAAAGCTACTGAAAAGCAGTGAAGGCATTCACAATGTGCTTTACAAAACTCATAGATTGAGCATAAGCAGAGGCCTCCATGAGCTCTGGAGTAGAATGGGCTGCTGCTGACCTCCAGGGAATTCAACATGAAATCAACAAAAAATGTCACCATGTCATTGGATTTAGGTTAAAAGTTGGGTGAAAAAAAGACTAAATGCCCTTACATTGATGACTTTTGTAAATCATTCAACATCATCACATAGATTATTTGGGATGAAATTACTTGGAAGCAACGTTGATTCAACCAGTTTTTTTTCAACCACCGGGGTGAAAACATTAGGTGCCAACTCATTATAAAATATAATAAAGATGTTTTATTGTCACATACACTGGATAGGTGCAGTAAAATGTGTTGTTTTACAGGGTCAGCCTTAGTAGTACAGCAAATTAGGATTAAGTGCCTTGCTCAAGGACTAAACGACAGATTTAACCTGCTTTAACATTTATAACCTGCTTTTGTTATGTTTGGGATTGTAGACCTTGAAGTCTAACTTGTAGAGCTCACAAATTAAGTGTTTCAAAATAATAATAAATAGGTCTAAAAATACATAAATGTCTGAGATTATTTATTTTCTTCCTTTGCAAATCACAGAAACTTCTGAGTAAAGATTGGCTGCCTATGAAGCATCATTGTAATGAACCCCATCAGTACTTTACCCATGTGTAATGTATTCAGACACAGAACAATGCAATAATACAGTATATAATCTAGTGATTATTCTGGGTACAGGTGGCAGGAATGGAAATAAAAGCATCTGACTTCAGGAGATAGAACGGATAAGAAACTCAAATATGTTGAGTATATATTCTGCTTCAAGTTTTGAGAAAAGAGAAGTGAGTAGAAAAAGCCCTGAAGCAATTTCTTTCCTCCCAATGAACTTTGACATCTGAGCCTTTAAAACTGTTTTGCCTGTACTATTCCAGCTGTCAATCCATTTGAACCACAGTCGGTTTTGTGTGGGGTGACTGACCTCACATTCATTTCACATCCCATTTCTTAAACATTATGCACTCCGCCTACACCCTCTTAATTGCTACCAATTCTCCTGATAATATGAGATATGAACATCTGACAGCATGAAAAGGAAAAAGAGATATGAGGCTGACACTGAAATGAAACAAAAATTGTAAATTGAATCCTGCAATGATTTTAAAAACTCCCAGCGATGGCTTTTATTTTACTCTTATCTGGAATATATTTGCAGAAATGGGTCACGATAAAGAGCAGCACATTAGAACATGACTGAACCAGCCTAATAGAAGCATTAGTCATATGTACCAGCCAAGAGATAAAGACACGACTTGTTATCATACCGGGCCTGGTAAGTCAGAGTAGGACTAATAGAATAGAAGCCAATCCAGTAGTCCCATAGCAGTACTAGTGGTGTGTCTGAGTCCTGGGGAGGGGAGGTTGGAGCTGCTTGAGTGACTAATATCTTCTGTGACAGGAAGTCCTTGGGGGCTCTGATTCACTAAGACCATGAAACGAAGGGGGGTGACAGGACTGTTCCACTCATAACCTTTCTGTTGAATAATTACTGCTAACCTGCTCTTCTATAAGGTTGTCTAGGAAGGGCCTGCTGTCATAGACTAATGGAAAGCATGATGACTGGTGGCAGGTTGGGGACCCGGGGGGACATATTGGGGTCAGATCTCTCGATTCGATACGTTTGTAGGGTGGAACATGGCCGTGTAAGGGACATCTCCATAAGACACCTAAGGTAGCAGGTGAAAATGTTAGGTAGTGAGGTTGTGAAGGTTTATGCAGCATTACAGCCCATTTCCCATTCATATTGAGGTAGTGAGTGACTCGTGAACCTAGGACCTGTGGTATGGTTACTGTGTTGGTCTACCAGGGACACTTACCGTATTCAGCATAGGGCATCCTTTCTCCATGTCAATAGTAACTGCATACAATAAAATAACAGGAGATTTGGTCCCTTTCTGTTGAAAAATCAGCTATGATTCAAATTCAATGCAAACATATTCATATTCCTCATCAAAATATCAAAGACCGTATACTTACAATCTTGTTGATTGTTGTAGTATAATTTCAGCTCCAGCCCATTCTGAAGTTTCATAGGAGTTATAAGGCAAGTGCCTTATTGGAGTGTGTTTCACTAACTATTCTCTGTGATTTATCATAGCCCAATTTGCAATATGCTTGAGCCGTTATCTGTTGTTCCATCTTGTAATAGTTTCAAAAGGGAATTTCACGCCACAATAGATAAGCTAAGAAAATAATATTTTACTGGTTTTGCAATTTTGCTCAGAGTAATAACTGGGCTCTTTTAGTTGCAATGAGACAATAAGTTAGATGAGTTGGTCTGACTGCACAGCTCCACTTTCTAGCTCTGATCTTCAAAGATTAATTGTGGTGTCTTTGCTGATTTACAGAGTGACAGGCTCACTATGAGATATGCAGTAATGAAACTCATGAAACATTTATTGAACAGTTTCTTCTTCCATCTTGTTGTCAGAGACAGGTAGAAGACATTTTCCATGTTCCGTCTCATAACTGTTATGTAAAAGAGAAACATATTTCTTAGCTAGTTACAGTGGCTTGTGAAAGTATTCACCCCCCTTGGCATTTTTCCTATTGTGTTGTCTTACAACCTGAAATTAAAATTGATTTTATTGAAGTTTGTATCATTTGATTTACACAACATGCCTACCACTTTGAAGATGCAAAATATTATTTATTGTGAAACAAACAAGAAATAAGACAAAAGAACAGACAACTTGAGCATGCATAACTATTCACTATAAGCTTGGCACATCTAGCCACTGGGATTTTTGCCCAATCTTCAAGGCAAAACTGCTCCAGCTCCTTCAAGTTGGATGGGTTCCGCTGGTGTACAGCAATCTTTAAGTCATACCACAGATTCTCAATTGGATTGAGGTATGGCCTTTGACTAGGCCATTCCAAGACATTTAAATGTTTCCCCTTAAACCACTCGAGTGTTGCTTTAGCAGTATGCTTAGGGTCATTGTCCTGCTGGAAGGTGAACCTCCGTCCCAGTCTCAAATCTCTGGAAGACTGAAACAAGAATGTTCCTGTATTTAGCACCATCCATCATTCCTTCAATTCTGACCAGTTTCCCAGTCACTACCGATGAAAAACATCTCCACAGCATGATGCTGCCACCACCATGCTTCACTGTGGTGATAGTGTTCTCAGTGTGATGAGAGGTGTTGGGTTTGCGCCAGACATAGCGTTTTCCTTGATGGCCAAAAATATCAATTTTAGTCTCATCTGACCAGAGTACCTTCTTCCGTATGTTTATGGAGTCTCCCACATGCGTTTTGGCGAACACCAAAAGTGTTTGCTTATTTTTTTCTTTAAGCAATGGCTTTTTTCTGGCCACTCTTCCATAAAGCCCAGCTCTGTGGAGTGTACGGCTTAAAGTGGTCCTATGGACAGATACTCCAATCTCCGCTGTGGAGCTTTGCAGTTCCTTCAGGGTAATCTTTGGTCTCTATGTTGCCTCTCTGATTAATGCCCTCCTTGCCTGGTCCGTGAGTTTTGGTGGGCAGCCCTCTCTTGGCAGGTTTGTTGTGGCGCCAAATTCTTTCCATTTTTTAATAATGGATTTAATGGTGCTCCGTGGGATATTCAAAGTTTCTGATATTTTTTTATAACCCATCCCTGATCTGTACTTCTCCACAACTTTGTCCCTGACCTGTTTGGAGAGCTCCTTGGTCTTCATGGTGCCGCTTGCTTGGTGGTGCCCCTTGCTTAGTGGTGCTACAGACTCAGGGGCCTTTCAGAACAGGTGTATATATACTGAGATCATGTGACAGATCATGTGACACTTAGACTGCACACAGGTGGACTTTATTTAACTAGTTATGTGACTTCTGAAGGTAATTGGTTGCACCAGATCTTATTTAGGGGCTTCATAGCAAAGGGGGTGAATACATATGCACGCACCACTTTTCCGTTATTTATTTTGTAGAATTCTTTGAAACAAGTTATTTTTTTCATTTCACTTCACCAATTTGGACTATTTTGTGTACGTCCATTACATGAAATCCAAATAAAAGCCATTTAAATTACAGGTTGTAATGCAACAAAATAGGAGAAACGCAAAGGGGGATGAATACTTTTGCAAGGCACTGTATAACATTAACAGTACAGTTCACTGTTCACTAGTCCCACTTCAAATGTGGTCCTCTGTAGCTCAATTGGTAGAGCATGGCGCTTGTAACGCCAGCGTAGTGGGTTCGATCCCCAGGACCACCCATACGTAAAAATATGTGCGCACATGACTGTAAGTTGCTTTGGATAAAAGTGTCTGCTAAATGGCATATTATATTAAATATATAATTTTACAAGCTCTCCAGATATCAGCATGCCCCATTTAAGGCACAAATTCAACAACAGTAGCACTTAAGGAGTCCACTATATATCAGAATTGTTTTAAGGTTTGCCAAAGTCTCTGTTGCCAAAGTTGTGTGGTAATTACACACTGTAAAATAAATCTAGTTGTTTCAACTAAATATTATTATTTAACTGGTTCCACAGCCTTTTTTAGTTTACTCAACTTTTTGGTCAAAGTGTTACCTGAACTTAAAAAAATTTATTCACCCAAACTTAGCTCCAACATGAGAAAACATAGGCAAAAAGTCAGTCAACTTACAATGGTCTCATATGTTCATTAAACTATAAATTATCATTTGGGCATCTTACCTAAAAAAAAGGCTCTGGAACTAGTTACACACACTGTGGTTTTAACATACAGTCCCAGTCAAAAGTTTGGACACACCTACTCATTGCAGCGTTTTTCTTTATTTTTACTATTTTCTACATTGTAGGATAATAGTGAAGACATCAAAACTATGAAATAACACCTATGAAATCATGTAGTAACAAACATTTTTTTAAACAAATCTAAATATATTTTAGATTTGAGATTCTTCAAAGTAGCCACCCTTTGCCTTGATGACAGCTTTGCACACTCGTGGCATTCTCTCAACCAGCTTCATGAGGTAGTCACCTGGAATGCATTTCAATTAAGAGGTGTGCCTTGTTAAAAGTTAATTTGTGGAATTTCTTTCCTTCTTAATGCATTTGAGCCAATCAGTTGTGTTGTGACAAGGTAGGGGTGGTATACAGAATATAGCCCTATTTGGTAAAAGACCAAGTCCATATTATGGCAAGAACAGCTCAAATAAGTAAAGAGAAATTACAGTCCATCATTACTTTAAGACATGAAGGTCAGTCAATATGGAACATTTCAAGAACTTTGAACGTTTCTCCAAGTGCACTTGCTGCAGAGGATAAGTTCATTAGAGTTAACTGCACCTGAGATTGCAGCCCAAATAAATGCTTCACAGAGATCAAGTAACAGACACATCTCAACATCAACTGTTCAGAGGAGACTGTGTGAATCAGGCCTTCCTGGTCGAATTGCTGCAAAGAAACCACTACTAAAGGACACCAATAAGAGACTTGCTTGGGCCAAGAAACATGAGCAATGGACATTAGAACGGTGGAAATCTGTCCTGTTAAGCGCAGGAGGGTAATTCACAGAATGTGAGATTTTTGGGTCCAACCGCCATGTCTTTGTGAGACGCAGAGTAGGTGAACGGATGGTCTCCGCATGTGTGGTTCCCACCGTGAAGCATGGAGGAGGAGGTGTGATGGTGTGGGGGTACTTTGCTGGTGACACAGTCTGTGATTTATTTAGAATTCAAGGCAGACTTAAACAGCATGGCTACCACAGCATTCTGCAGCGATACGCCATCCCATCTGGTTTGCCCTTAGTGGGACTATCATTTGTTTTTCAACAGGACAATGACCCAAAACACACCTCCAGGCTGTGTAAGGGCTATTTGACCAATAAGGAGAGTGATGGAGTGCTGCATCAGATGACCTGGCTTCAACAATCACCCGACCTCAACCCAATTGAGATGGTTTGGGATGAGTTGGACCGCAGAGTGAAAGAAAAGCAGCCAACAAGTGCTCAGCATATGTGGGAACTCCTTCAAGGCTGTTGGAAAAGCATTCCTCATGAAGCTGATTGAGAGAATGCCAAGAGTGTCCAAAGTTGTCATCAAGGCAAATGGTGGCTACTTTGAAGAATCTAAAATCTAAAATATATTTTGATTTGTTTAACACTTTTATGGTTACTACATGATTCCATATGTGTTATTTCATAGTTTTGATGTCTTCACCATTATTCTACAATGTAGAAAATAGTTTAAAAAAAAAGAAAAAGCCTTGAATGAGTTGGTGTGTCCAAACTTTTGACTGGTACTGTACAATGTTTTCAATTTACATATTTGACACACATGATTACATTCTGCATGTTAATTTATACAGTAATTCATTTTCAACATATCCTCATCTGGGATTTGAACTAAAAAACTCTTGGTTCACAGCATTCCAATCTTCCTGCTACGCCACCATGTCTGTGTCAATAACTGATTTCACCTGTATGGTTACACTTTGCACTTCAAAGTAAATCTCAGCTCTGATAAAAGTACACTCAAGAAAAGCAATTGTATTTATCATAGTGATTAAGGAGTAACATTAAAGACAGAGTACCAACATTAGACAACTATACTGAAAACCTAAAATTGCTCAAATAAGTAAATCAAATCAATAATGAGGGAATAGTCAGATTAACTGATAATTGACACAGACACAGTGGCGTAGCAGAAAGATCAGAATGCGATGAATCAAGAGGTTGTGAATGTGAGTTGTAATCCCAGGTGACTAATAATTACTGTAAATGAATGTGTAAAATGTGATCGTGTGTCAAATACGTAAGTCGTATGTTAATAGCACTGTTTGTGAGTGTGTGTAACCAGTTCTGCAGCCTTTTTTTAGTTAAGATGACCAAATACTGAACATATGAGACAAGTTGAGCAAACACATCATTTTTAATTGACAAAAGTTTGGGCCAACTAATATTTTTTAGTTCAGATAACACTTGGATCAAAAAGTTGAGTGAACCAAAAAACAAAGGCTGTGGAACCAGTTACTTAATAATAATTAGTTGAAACAACTAGATTTGTGGGTGTGTTTATTTTTGTTTATTTTGTTTATTTTTGTGCATGCTTTTATTCCATGCCATGACAAATTACATGACAAATATTCTCCCTGTTTGGCCAAGAGACCCATATATCCACTAACTAAACTGCAAGTGTCTTTCATTCACTAATGTCGCTGTGAGATTTCCAAGACATCCTCAAAGTAGCAGTGCTTGGTATTGGAGCTGTTGAATTAGGTCTTGGAGAGTGGCCCCTTTGTTGCATCATGCTCAGTATGTAAGTGGAATGGCTAAGTTAGTTCCCTCCTCTAACAGTTTTTGGAAGCCCAGGCCCCTGTGATCCCATCTGCATTGGCAGTCAATAGCCCCTGTCATGCCAAGGAGAATGAGAGGGCTCAGTGTAGGGATTCAGTAAGCAAACTGAAAGCATCAGCTAAGCAACGGAGCATCAAAGCCTTTTCCCATTCCTCTCTACAGCAGCATAATACACAGAGAGAGGACAAAATAAATAAGTCAACAAAAAGTAATTTGTTTATGAACCAAACCTTAAGTATTTGTGACTGCACAGAGTGGGAGAGGTAGAGAAAAGGGAGAATGCAGATCTGTGTGTGTGTGTGCGTGTACACTTGCGTGTGCATGCATGGGTACATGTGCGTGTGTGAATACATGAGCACTCATGTGTGTTTGTGTATGTGTGAAGATGTATGTGTGTATACATGCATGTACGAGTGTGTTTATTATGTGAACTAGAGAAAAACACTGTTGCACTTGATCAGCGACTTGAAATGCACTCCATAGCACCGCGGCTGAAGCATCTGTCGAAGTTGGCAGCACTCCACAACAAGGCAGCACTGTGAGCCTTCACAGGCCTCACACAGAGAAGATTGAGATGAGTGGAACATAAAGACTGGGTTTGAAGATTAAAAAGGAGTGCCCTTTTGGTAGACAGAGTGCAAAAAGAAAGCGTGCTTCCTCAAAATCCTTTTTGCACATAATTTTTGTGCCTCATTTCTCACAGTCCATGTCTAAATCCACTTGAGTGTGGCAGTCTGCTGTGTCCCTAGAGTAGTACACACTTCTGTATAAAGCTGACTCTTAATGTGATGACTTATTGCATGTCTCTTAGTGTCAAGTGTGCATAGTGGGATACACTTTTTCTGTTGCTTGATGTCAAGACAATAAGAAAGACAATGAAACCTTTGTTTTTGTGTAAAATCTCCACAAAATCCGCTCAACATATAGAAACACACCAGTCCATTTGTAGCAGATTAGTTAGTGGGTTGGCCTTTTATAAAAGGCATTATCTTGCCTCAGAGCACCAATTACCCCCAAATAAGGGTGAGTGGAGAATCAATCGTGGAAATCAAATGGATCTTGGCAAAGATTAATCCACCATTTCATCTGCCATAATGCTTTGTGTTATTGTTTTGTTGACAAAGTTGTCCTCACAGTGACCATACATACATATCCCAACCAGAAGCCATGGATTACAGGCAACATCCGCACTGAGCTAAAGGCTAGAGCTGCCGATTTCAAGGAGCAGGACACTAATCCGGACGCTTATAAGAAATCCCACTACACCTTCCGACGAACTATCAAACAGGCAAAGTGTCAATACAGGACTAAGATCAAATCCTACTACACCGGCTCTGATGCTCGTTGGATGAGGCAGGGCCTGCAAACTATCACGGATTACAAAGGGAAACCCAGTTGAGAGCTGCCCAGTGATGCAAGCCTACCAGACGAGCTAAATTCCTTCTATGCTCGCTTCGAGGCAAGTAACACTGAACCATGCGTGAGAGCACTAGCTGTTCCGGACGACTGTACGATCACGCTCTCCATAGCCGATGTGAGTACATTTACATTTTAGTCATTTAGCAGACGCTCTTATCCAGAGCGACTTACAGTTAGTGAGTGCATACATTTTCATACTGACCTTTAAGTAAGACCTTTAATCAGGTTAACATTCACAAGGCCGCAGGGCCAGATGGATTACCAGGACGTGTACTCAGAGCATGTGCTGACCAGCTGGCTGTCACGTTCGTTTAAGGATGGGTCAGACCAAGGCGCAGCGTGAAATGCATACATGTTTATTTAACTGAATAAACACACGACAAAACAACAAACCAACGAAACGTGAAGTCCTAAGGCTACACACAAAACAAGCCTACACACGGAACAAGATCCCACAACTAATGATGCAAACAGGCTACTTAAGTATGATCCCCAATCAGAGACAACGAGCGACAGCTGCCTCTGATTGGGAATCACACCCGGCCAAACATAGAACCACAACAACTAGAATGTGAACATAGAATATACAACATAGATTTCCACACCCTGACTTAACATACAAGAGTCCCATAAGTCAGGGTGTGACAGTACCCCCCCCCCAAAGGTGCGGACTCCGACCGCACAAACCTGACATAAGAGGGTAGGGTCCGGGTGGGCATTCCGCCTCGGAGGCCCCCCGGTGGAGCGGACTGCTCTGATTCCGGAGTGGATCCGCTGACCGGAGCTGTACTGGGCACCGGTGGAGCGGACTGCTCTAGCTCCGGAGTGGAGCAGCTGACCGGAGCTGGATCAAGCACCGGTGGATCGGACTGATCTGGCTCCGGACTGGAGCTGCTGACCGGTGCCTGACCAAGCACCGATGGAACGGGCACGGGCCGTGCCGGACTGGACACACGCACCACTGGTCTGGTGCGAGGAGCAGGCACGGGCCGAACCGGACTAGGAACACGCACCACTGGCTTGGTGTGGGGAGCAGGAACGGGCCGGGCCGGACTGGAAACACGCACCACTGGCTTGGTGCGGGGAGAAGGTACGGGGCGTACCGGGCTAGCGACACGCACCACTGGCTTGGTACGGGGAGCAGGGACGGGCCGTACCGGACTGGGAACACGTACCACTGGCCTGGTGCGAGGAACAGGATCGGGCCGGACTGGGAACACGCACCACTGGCTTGGTGTGGGGAGCAGGCACGGGCCGGGCCGGACTGGGAACTCGCACCACTGGCTTGGTGCGGGGCACAGGCACGGGCCGTACCGGGCTAGCGACACACACCACTGGCTTGGTGCGGGGAGCAGGCACGGGCCATACCGGGCTAGCGACACGCACCACTGGCTTGGTGCGGGGAGTGGGCACGGGCCGTGCCGGACTGGACACACGCACCACTGGTCTGGTGCGAGGAGCAGGCACGGGCCGAACCGGACTAGGAACACGCACCACTGGCTTGGTGTGGGGAGCAGGAACGGGCTGGGCCGGACTGGAAACACGCACCACTGGCTTGGTGCGGGGAGAAGGTACGGGGCGTACCGGGCTAGCGACACGCACCACTGGCTTGGTACGGGTAGCAGGGACGGGCCGTACCGGACTGGGAACACGTACCACTGGCCTGGTGCGAGGAACAGGATCGGGCCGGACTGGGAACACGCACCACTGGCTTGGTGCGGGGAGCAGGCACGGGCCGGGCCGGACTGGGAACTCGCACCACTGGCTTGGTGCGGGGAGCAGGCACGGGCCGTACCGGGCTAGCGACACACACCACTGGCTTGGTGCGGGGAGCAGGCACGGCCGTACCGGGCTAGCGACACGCACCACTGGCTTGGTGCGGGGAGTAGGCATGGGCCGTACCAGACTGGGAACACGCACCACTGGCTTGGTGCGAGGAACAGGAACGGGCCGGGCTGGACTGGGCACACGCACCACTAGCTTGGTGCGAGACGCAGGCACGAGGTGTACCGGACTGGGAACTGACGTTAGAGATCACCGACTGTACCAGTCTTTCACTCCCCGCGCCCAGTCCTCCTCCCGTGAGGACTCCTCCCTGAGCCCCAACAAGTGCAGTGGTCGGGGCTCTTCTCCATCGATCCCCGACCACCCTTTTAGCCCCCCCAAAAATTTTTATTGGGGCTGTCTCTCGGGCTTCCTCCTCGGGCCGGCGCCTTCTGCGTTGCCGTTGCTCCTCTCTAAACCGGGCCTCCACTGTCTCCTCCCAAGGACGGCGATCCATCCCAGCCTGAATCTCGTCCCATGTCCAGGATCCCTTTCCGTCCAGGATCTCCTCCCATGTCCAAGATGTCTGCTCCTGGGCACGCTGCTTGGTCAATTTTTGGTGGGATCTTCTGTCACGTTCGTTTAAGGGCGGGTCAGACCAAGGCGCAGCGTGAAATGCGTACATGTTTATTTCAATGATAAACACACGAACAAAACAACGTAACGTGAAGTCCTAAGGCTACACACAAAACAAGCCTACACACGGAACAAGATCCCACAACTAATGATGCAAACAGGCTACTTAAGTATGATCCCAAATCAGAGACAACGAGCGACAGCTGCCTCTGATTGGGAATAACACCCGGCCAAACATAGAACCACAACAACTAGAATGTGAACATAGAATATACAACATAGATTTCCACACCCTGACTTAACATACAAGAGTCCCATAAGTCAGGGTGTGACACTGGCAAGTGTCTTCACTGACATTTTCAATCTCTCTGTGATGAGGTGGTGATGAAGGAGTCAGGCGCAGGAGGGTACAGTGAGGGAAAAAAGTATTTGATCCCCTGCTGATTTTGTACGTTTGCCCACTGACAAAGAAATGATCAGTTTATAATTTTTATGGTAGGTTTATTTGAACAGTGAGAGACAGAATAACAACAAAAAAATCCAGAAAAACGCATGTCAAAAATGTTATCAATTTATTTGCATTTTAATGGGGGAAATAAGTATTTGACCCCTCTGCAAAACATAACTTAGTACTTGGTGGCAAAACCCTTGTTGGCAATCACGGAGGTCAGATGTTTCTTGTAGTTGGCCACCAGGTTTGCACACATCTCAGGAGGGATTTTGTTCCACTCCTTTTTGCAGATCTTCTCCAAGTCATTAAGGTTTCGAGGCTGACATTTGGCAACTCGAACCTTCAGCTCCCTCCACAGATTTTCTATGGGATTAAGGTCTGGAGACTGGCTAGGCCACTCCACGACCTTAATGTGCTTCTTCTTGAGCCACTCCTTTGTTGCCTTGGCCGTGTGTTTTGGGTCATTGTCATGCTGGAATACCCATCCACGACCCATTTTCAATGCCCTGGCTGAGGGAAGGAGGTTCTCACCCAAGATTTGACGGTACATGGCACCGTCCATCGTCCCTTTGATACGGTGAAGTTGTCCTGTCCCCTTAGCAGAAAAACACCCCCAAAGCATAATGTTTCCACCTCCATGTTTGACGGTGGGGATGGTGTTCTTGGGGTCATAGGCAGCATTCCTCCTCCTCCAAACACGGTGAGTTGAGATGATGCCAAAGAGCTCCATTTTGGTCTCATCTGACCACAACACTTTCACCCAGTTCTCCTCTGAATCATTCAGATGTTCATTGGCAAACTTCAGACGGCCCTGTATACAGTGGGTGGAAAAAATGATTTAGTCAGCCACCAATTATGCAAGTTCTCCCACTTCAAAAGATGAGAGAGGCCTGTAATTTTCATCATAGGTACACATCAACTATGACAGACAAAATGAGGAAAAAAATCCAGAAAATCACATTGTAGGATTTTTAATGAATTTATTTGCAAATTATGGTGGAAAATAAGTATTTGGTCAATAACAAAAGTTTCTCAATACTTTGTTATATACCCTTTGTTGGCAATGACACAGGTCAAACGTTTTCTGTAAGTCTTCACAAGGTTTTCACACACTGTTGCTGGTATTTTGGCCCATTCCTCCATGCAGATCTCCTCTAGAGCAGTGATGTTTTGGGGCTGTCGCTGGGCAACACAGACTTTCAACTCCCTCCAAAGATTTTCTATGGGGTTGAGATCTGGAGACTGGCTAGGCCACTCCAGGACCTTGAAATGCTTCTTACGAAGCCACTCCTTCGTTGCCCGGGCAGTGTGTTTGGGATCATTGTCATGCTGAAAGACCCAGCCACGTTTCATCTTCAATGCCCTTGCTGATGGAAGGAGGTTTTCACTCAAAATCTCACGATACATGGCCCCATTCATTCTTTCCTTTACACGGATCAGTCGTCCTGGTCCCTTTGCAGAAAAACAGCCCCAAAGCATGATGTTTCCAACCCCATGCTTCACAGTAGGTATGGTGTTCTTTGGATGCAACTCAGCATTCTTTGTCCTCCAAACACGACGAGTTGAGGTTTTACCAAAAAGTTCTATTTTGGTTTCATCTGACCATATGACATTCTCCCAATCCTCTTCTGGATCATCCAAATGCACTCTAGCAAACTTCAGACGGGCCTGGACATGTACTGGCTTAAGCAGGGGGACACGTGTGGCACTGCAGGATTTGAGTCCCTGGTGGCGTAGTGTGTTACTGATGGTAGGCTTTGTTACTTTGGTCCCAGCTCTCTGCAGGTCATTCACTAGGTCCCCCCGTGTGGTACTGGGATTTTTGCTCACCGTTCTTGTGATCATTTTGACCCCACGGGGTGAGATCTTGCGTGGAAATAGAGCGGGCGTCACGCACAGAGCCATCTCCACCTCAGTGCCCAGCTGGGCTGCGGTACGTGCCGTCTCTTGTCCGTGATCTTCTGATCTATTGGGCACACACGTCCCCCTCCTCTGGTCACCCAGGTATCAGCCATACAGTGCGCTGCCTGACCGGGAAGTACTGTTGGTCTACCTTGGCTAAGGACTAGAGGGTGTATGTCTCCTCCTGCTCGGTGTGTGCCCAAAGTAAGGCACCTAGGCACCTCCCAGCGGGTAAGTTACATCCCTTACCAGTTCCACAACGGCCATGGTCCCACTTGTCAATTGACTTTCTCACTGATCTTCCCCTCTCTCAGGGAAACACTACCTGGTCGTTGTGGACCGCTTTTCTAAAGCCTGCCGCCTCTTTCCTCTGCCCGGTCTCCCCACGGCCCTGCAAACGGCGGAAGCCCTGTTTACTCACGTCTTCCGGTACTACAGGGTGCCAGAGGACATAGTGTCTGACCGGGGTCCCCAGTTTACATCCAGGGTCTGGAAGGCGTTCATGGAATGTCTGGGGTTCTCAGTCAGCCTGACCTCTGGGTTTCACCCTGAGTCTAATGGGCAGGTGGAACGGCTAAATCAGGATGTGGGTAGGTTCCTGCGGTCCTACTGCCAGGAACGGCCGGGGGAGTGGTCAGTGTTCTTGCCATGGGCCGAATGTGCCCAGAACTCTCTCTGCCACACCTCCACTAACCTAACTCCCTTTCAATGTGTCTTAGGGTATCAGCCGGTTCTGGCACTCTGGCATCAGAGCCAGACCGAAGCTCCTGCGGTGGACGACTGGTTTCTGCGTGCAGAGGAGATGTGGAATGCTGCCCACGTCCACCTCCAGTGCGCAGTGCGTCGCCAGAAAGCCAACGCTGACCACCACTGTAGTGAGGCCCCGGTCTTTGTACCCGGGTGATCGGGTCTGGCTCTCGACCCAGAATCTGCCCCTCCGCCTGCCCTGCCGGAAGCTGAGCCTGCGGTTTGTGGGGCCGTTCAAAGTCCTGAGGAGAATAAACAAGGTTACGTATAGGTTACTACTCCCTCCTGATTACCGTATTAACCCCTCGTTTCATGTGTGTGTCCTCAGGCCGGTGGTGGCTGGTCCGCTCCAGGAGACTGATGTGTGGGAGGTCCCTCCACCCCCTTTGGACATTGAGGGGGCCCCGGCGTACTCTGTCCGTTCCATCCTGGATTCGAGGCGTCAGGTGGGGGGCCTTCAGTACCTCGTGGAGTGGGAGTAGTACGGTCCGGAGGAGTGGTGCTGGGTCCTGGTGAGGGATGTCCTCGATCCCTCCCTGTTGCGGGATTTCCACCATCGCCATCTGGCTCACCCTGCTCCGTGTCCTCCTGGCCGTCCCCGAGGCCGGTGCCGGCGCGCTGCTGGAGCTGCGCGTCAAGGGGGGGGGGGGGGGTGGTACAGTCACGACTTCCTCCAAAGCTGCCTCCTCTCCTTGTTCGGGCAGGATTCGGCGTTCGTTGTCACCGGCCTTCTAGCCACTGCCGCTCATCATCTCATCATTCCATTTGTTTTGTCTTGTTTATTACACACACCTGGTTCATATCCCGTCATCAGTACATGTATAAGTATTCCCTCTGCCCCCCTTGTCTTTGTGTGTGATTGTTTATTGTGGAGGTTATTATAGCTCGGAGGAGCTATTGTATTTTGTATCGCCGGGATATTCACCCGTGTGCCTTGTTTTCTCCAGTGCACTGGAGTGTTTTACGCATTGCTGCGTACCGCTGTCTTACCGAATAAACCATTTATTCTGTGATTTACCCTCCTGCGCCTGACGCCATCCAAATCACCCGCTACACACACACACATTCACACAGACACACTTTCACACTTCACATACGCTGCTGCTACACTGTTTATTATATATCGTGATTGCCTAGTCACTTTTACCCCTACCCACATGTACATACTGTTTTACCTCAATTACCTCGTACCCCTGCACATTGACTCGGTACTTGTACTCCTTGTATATAGCCTCATTATTGTGTTACTATTTCCTTTTTTATTTAGCTAATATTTGTCTTACTTTTTAACTCTGCATTGTTGGAAATGGACTCGTAAGTAAGCATTTCACTGTAAAGTCTACACCTGTTGTATTCGGCACATGTGACCAATACAATTTGATTTGATTTGAACACATTCGTCTTATTTATATGCTTGCAGTGCCACTACTACCATCATGCTACAGTATACAGTAGACTGTTTACATCTTTAAAGACAGACATTTAAACAAAGATGAGATTTCAAAGTTGACCTGTGTAGTCCGCTTTGTTGCTGTAAAATCCTGTCATTGACTTTGTACCTAAGTTTGCTGATCTGCCTGTCTCTCTGAAGGTCACTCTTTTCAACCACCATCACCACTACCACCAGCACCCTCTCCTCATAAATACCATCATTACTTTAATCATTGTCTATGAATTAGTAATGCCAGGTGATGTCAGGTGATTTCAAACTGTCCTTAGTGGTACAGGAAGTAGAAGTGATGAAGAGAGAAGTGGGCAGGAAAGGTTGGCACTCTCTAGGCCAGGGGTGTCAAACTCATTCCATGGAGGGCATGCAGGTTTTAGTTTTTCCTTTCAATTAAGACCTAGACAACCAGGTGAGGGGATTTCTTTAATAATTAGTGACATTAAGTGCATAACTTTCAGGTGTGACATATAATGCCCGCATCAAACAATATAAACTATGCAATGGATCATCTCACAGTTCGGATGATGAATTATTTGTTTGTGGAATTAGCAATGGTAAACATCCTTATTGACTGGGGGATTAGGAATGGCATTATTGGGTAATTTGTTTAGAACAAACAATAATTTAATTTGCTTTCTGGGAATGGCTTAAGAAATACATCCCTCAGCTTTTGAACCAAGTCAGCAGAGTGAAAAGTAGGAAGGGAAATGTCAAATAATGTAATTACATAAATACTCAAGATATCCATGCCTGTAGGAACACATGTGAATGTATGGGGCCCAAAGTATGATTATATGATTTGATTAGTATTTTTCACATGCTGGGTTTACTCTAGTGTGACATTGGTCAAATGTAAGGTTGACGTGTCTGTTACAGTCTGATGCAACTACAATTCAACATGGTACATTTTTATGGACAACTGCAGGTCTAGGGTTCACTTATCCAGCTCTGACACACAACTGTATACACAAACCACCTCTCATACTTAGCATGCCTGCATGCACTGCTTCCAATCAAGGCCCCAACACCTTCCAACTTGTCAGAGTAATTCACCTAAATTAGCTCTTCCATTAAATGAAATGTTAATGTGGGTATTACAAGCCCAGTTGAGGCCTGAAGCCTTGCCCCCAAGCCCCTCTAACTTTTGCAAATCCATCCTCTAGATATACTAAAATAAAAATGTCAACTTCATAATCTCAAGCACCACCCCTAACATCAACATATGTGAAAATGGCCAGTTTCTATGCTTTGTAGTAAAAAAGATAGGGGAAGATAAGCATTTCCAATGACATCATCAACCAATTAGTAGACAATTAGGAGACAATTAGTAGGCAACGCCTACTCATAATTGGTTAAAATCACGAGATGCATACCAATGATGTCATTAGAAACACTTCTCTTCCTCTATCTTTTTTTGCTACAAAATATAGAAATGTGCAATTTTCACTTATGTTGATGTTGGGGGGTGCTGGAGATGATAAATATGAAATAGAACATTTTAGAAATGTCCCTTTAAGTTATGCAGCCTATTCTACCGGAAATTGGATGCAGACATTCATTTGATATAACCCAGAGTGCTCCATTCTTCCGACAGTGAAAATAGAATTTGATAATTTGTCTCTAACCATTTGACATCAGCTCGATAGAGATGATAGGACCTAATGGCCACTGGAGCATAGCCAGATAATTCCACTTGACAATAATCATGGAGTCCCTATCAATCTATTTTCTTGTGGAGAGGAGGATCTGCTGTTGAAACTTACATTTCCAGAGAGGGCAAGGACATTATGTGATAATAACTTGTATTTGGTTGTATCAAATGCATTATATTGCAAAAAAGGTTGTTTTGACAAATAATGTGGTGCCCAAGCCCAGTCCAGCATGAGTGTTTACCTGGCTGACACCTACAGTACACACACAGTAGTGCACACATAGAAGACACCCAATTGCCTACAAGTGTGAGTGAGCGGGCAGTGTGGAGTATTTTAAAGGTATTTCTACTTTGGTGTGAGAGAGGTAACGTGTTGCTGTGCTGGGGGGGTTGTGTGTGGAGCTCTGCAGTCAAGGTATCCATTTTCTCTGTTGCATAATGCACAATGTCTCAGGAGGACTTCAGGAGCCCAGGGGAGTCTCTCAAGTTGGATTTAATTTAATTACCTTGATTGCAGCCCGTTTGTGTAGGCTATTGGCCAGACAACCTGCTGAGTTCAACAGTAAATAGTGGCTAAATCTATCCTCAAGCTGACTACTCAAAAATCTAATTTGATGTGTAATTTTTATAAAAAGTTTATAAATATCAGCTAAATATGGCAAGCTATATAGCTATAGATAGTAGACTACACTGCATAATGAAACAATCCCTAGTAAGCTAGTGTTTTGAGGGTGGACTGACTGTATTATTTGGCATTAATAGACTGGTTTTACGCACAACAACTTTCTATCCAAGCTGGGAGAGAGAGCGAGGACCGCTCATGTCATGCAGGTTCAGGTAGGCTATTCAGGACAGTTGTTTATCTTTTTTAATCAATTGGTTGCTGATTAGTATGCTGTTGTATCAAATTAATTTTATAATCTTCAATGTTTGAATTTCCAACTTTAATTACTGAACAAGTAATTAAATGATGGACCCAACTCCATGTTTTAGTTTTACTGTATGTCCCTATATAAAAATAGCAAATAAGTTCAAATGATTGAGTAACAGGTTGGCACCAAAACAATAGATCTCCGCTGTGCTGTGTCAGCACAATGGACAGGGCTCGCTGCTGTGTGTGTAGGGGGGCTATGGAAAGCCACTGGGCGGTTAGGTATGACTCCTTTTGGGTTTCCATAAAAAGCGGGAAAAAACACTTCTCATCTCTGTGGTAGGTTAAGTGAATAACGTGATATGCCTCTGCCTGTAATATTTGATTTGAATTTTTAAGGGCTGGGTCAAGTTTACAGTTGAAGCGTTAGTGTTATTAGCCTTAGCCTATTTAGCTAGCTCGAACCAGCTAATCTGCCACAATGGATATCAGAAATGGGCTTTTCCAAAGTACCCAAACAAAGGAGGAGAGCGATGAGCAGCAGCATCAAACCACGGAGGCTGCTGCCAAGCCCAGCAGTGATGATGCTGCCAAGCTCCAGTTATCTCTGTGTGGAGAGCCTACCCACCCTTCCACAAGCTCCCCCAGGATAATGGCTCCACTGCCGGCTCCACCTCCGACTGTTCCTGATGATCTTGGAACAGAGGAGCCGGCCCAGGTTAGCCTAGAATCCTACCCTAGCCGCAGGATTTCTGTCCGAAAACATTCATTTCATAGCAACTGGTTCAGACGAAGAGAGTGGCTGGGATACTCGGTTAGTGCCGATGCAGCATTTTGTTTCCCATGTCGAAAGTTCTGTGTTGGGTCAAATGTTAACACAGACAAGGCCTTTACCCAAGCTGGGTATTCTAACTGGAAGAATAATATTGATAGTACCAAAGGATTTGATGCACCAGCTCCAAGCAAATGATGACCTTATGTAACTACAAATCTCCAGCAATACGTGGTGAACAGTACAGTAAGGACAGAGGAGGAGAGACTGAGTGTAAAAGACTGTTCTTCAGCACGTTGGATGCTGTCAATGGCGAAATGTCCTGCAACGATTTTCTGGGCCTCTCTTTGCTATGCCGACCGTGCTTACTGCACTGAAATACTTTTGGGGCGTCCACAGGTACATGCGAGAACTCATTTTCCACTATGATAAACGTGTTCAGTCAACACAGAAGAAGCATGCTACACCAGAGGAAAACTCAACCAGTCCAACTGGCATTTGAGGGGGATCTTACAAGACGATTTCAGGGAGAATGGAATGATCGATTACTCAGGAAGTTCCACAGAACATCAAAGAGGCTGCAACTCTTTTGAAAGGGTAAAATTGAAACAATCTAGCTGGTTGGTTTTTATCAAAATCTTGCTTTAGTGTGTAGGGCGCTGTTCATGGCACTGATAGAGCGCAGTGAAGATTTCGTGCCATTGAACCTGTCACGTCTTGGTCAAAAGCATTTGAACTTTTATGTTTATTGTGGTATAGCGTGATTTAAGCAGAATGTCAATATAATCCCAATGCAAGAATCGGTATGTTTCGTCATAGAAATAGATACATTCTATTATGTTTTTCTTGGTAGCCTATTGGTTTCCCTTGCTGTAAATGGAACTGTAGGTATTGAAAACATGTTTATGGTAGGCTGGCATTGCTTAATTGATTATATTGGTCGAATTTGATTCACAGAAGTGTATTGTGCCATATCACAAACGTGTTGCTGAACTCATGAGCGAGTGGCAGGATATTCCATGTTTGAAGCGGGCCTGTATAGGCCTATTTATTTGTCAAGACAGCTGTACATGGCTGCATCTCACTGTAGTAGGCTGTAAGCTATTTTTTGGTTATTTGGATCTCTGTTCACCTTTTGTTTACTGTTAATGTAACTAGCCTAAATATAGATTGTATCATGCCTTTATTGATCTGATATTTTATTTACTAGGCCTACTACTTGGTACTGCTGTTTTGTTCTGTCCACATTCATTCTTTCGCAATTGTCAGTATTCTAAGCCAAACTGCTATTCAGTATTTGATGTTTGCATGCATGAATAACTAGGCTACTACTTTCATTATTTTGGTAAGATAGCTGTGTGTTCGGCTTCATTCACATAGGGCAATTTACCTATTACAAACAACTTATCTATATTGTAGCCTATATTCATCACCAAAACGGCCTTGCTGTTGTAGGGTGCTGTCCATTGTGCTGATACAGTGCAGCACAGATAGGCTACAGATTTCAAAAGCACTCAATGATCAATGGCATTTTAACTTTATGTTTATTGTGGTATGTAAGCAAAATTCTATATAATTCCAATGCAAGAACCCCCCAAAAATTACCCCCTTAGTCACTTTATCCTGGCACCAGGTCTGCCACCAGCCAGCAGTCTAAATCATAGCAGCCTTGCAACACCATGTATAGCTTCCTGAAATGTTAGGCTTAACATGAGAAAATGATGACCAAATAGGCCTACCAATAAACATTTATACATTAGCTGAAGCACAGCTATAAGCTACATGCCCTGGCACCACAGAAAGCCTATCATCGATTCAATAGGCAGCCGCATAGAAATGTCGACTTCTTGGCGCTGACGGAAACATGGATTACCACAGAAAACACTGCTACTCCTACTGCTCTTTCCTCGTCTAACCATGTGTTCTCGCATACCCCGAGAGCATCTGGTCAGCGCGGTGGTGGCACAGGAATCCTCATCTCTCCAAAGTGGACATTCTCTCTTTTTCCGCTGACCCATCTGTCTATCTCCTCATTTGAATTCCATGCTGTCACAGTCACTAGCCCATTCAAGCTTAACATCCTTGTCATTTATCGCCCTCCAGGTTCCCTTGGAGAGTTCATCAATGAGCTTGACGCCTTGATAAGTTCCTTTCCTGTGGATGGCTCACCCCTCACAGTTCTGGGTGACTTTAACCTCCCTACTTTGACTCATTTCTCTCTGCCTCCTTTCCACTCTTTTCCTCTTTTGACCTCACCCTCTCACCGTCCCCCCTACTCACAAGGCAGGCAATACGCTTGACCTCATCTTTACTAGATGCTGTTCTTCTACTAATCTCACTGCAACTCCCCTCCAAGTTTCCGACCACTACTTTGTATCCTTTTCTCTCTCGCTCTCCTCCAACACTACTCACTCTGCCCCTACTCAGATGGTAATGTGCCATCGCAACCTTCACTCTCTCTCTCCTGCTACTCTCTCCTCTTCCATCCTATCATCTCTTCCCTCTGCTAAATCCTTCTCCCTCCGATCTCCTGATTCTGCCTCCTCAACCCTCCTCTCCTCCCTTTCTGCATCTTTTGACTCTCTATGTCCCCTATCCTCCCGGCCGGCTCGGTCCTCCCCTCCTGCTCCGTGGCTTGACGACTCATTGCGAGCTCACAGAAGAGGGCTCCGGGCAGGAGGAAAACTAGACTCCCTGCGGACCTGTCATCTTTTCACTCCCTCCTCTCTACATTCTCTTCCTCTGTTTCCGCTGCTAAAGCCACTACCACTCTAAATTTCAAGCCTCTGCCTCTAACCCTAGGAAGCACTTTACCACCTTCTCCTCCCTGCTGAATCCTCCTCCTCCTCCCCCTCCCTCCTCCCTCTCTGTGGATGACTTCATCAACCATTTTGAAAAGAAGGTTGACGACATCCGATCCTCATTTATTAAGTCAAATGACACCGCTGGTCCTGCTCACACTGCCCTACCCTATGCTTTGACTTCTTTCTCCCCCCGACTTGTGACGGCCGGCCGCCCAACAACCTGCCCGCTTGACCCTATCCCCTCCTCTCTTCTCCAGACCATTTCCGGAGACCTTCTCCCTTACCTCACCTCGCTCATCAACTCATCCTTGACCGCTGGCCATGTCCCCTCCCCTCCTCAAAAAACCTACACTCGATCCCTCCGATGTCAACAACTACAGACTAGTATCCCTTCTTTCTTTTCTCTCCAAAACTCTTGAGCGTGCCGTCTCTAGCCAACTCTCCTGCTATCTCTCTCAGAATGACCTTCTTGATCCAAACCAGTCAGGTTTCAAGACTGGTCATTCAACTGAGACTGCTCTTCTCTGTGTCACGGAGGCTCTCCGCACTGCTAAAGCTAACTCTCTCTCCTCTGCTCTTATCCTTCTAGACCTATCCGCTGCCTTTGATACTGTGAACCATCAGATCCTCCTCTCCACCCTCTCCGAGTTGGGCATCTCCGGCGCTGCTCACTCTTGGATTGCGTCCTACCTGACAGGTCGCTCCTACCAGGTGGCGTGGCGTGAATCTGTCTCTGCACCATGTGCTCTCACCACTGGTGTCACCCAGGGCTCAGTTCTAGGCCCTCTCCTATTCTCTCTATACACCAAGTCACTTGGCTCTGTCATATCCTCACATGGTCTCTCCTATCATTGCTACGCAGATGACACACAATTCATTTTCTCCTTTCCCCCTTCTGATAACCAGGTGGCGAATCGCATCTCTGCATGTCTGGCAGACATATCAGTATGGTTGTCGGATCACCACCTCAAGCTGAACCTCGGCAAGACGGAGCTGCTCTTCCTCCCTGGGAAGGACTGCCCGCTCCATGATCTCGCCATCACAGTTGACAACTCCATTGTGTCCTCCTCCCAGAGTGCAAAGAGCCTTGGCGTGACCCTGGACAACACCCTGTCGTTCTCTGCTAACATCAAAGTGGTGACCCGATCCTGCAGGTTCATGCTCTACAACATTTGCAGAGTACGACCCTACCTTACACAGAAAGCGGCACAGGTCCTAATCCAGGCACTTGTCATCTCCCGTCTGGATTACTGCAACTCGCTGTTGACCTCATCTTTACTAGACCCCATGCTACAACTTATCCAGAACGCCGCAGCCCGTCTGGTGTTCGACCTTCCCAAGTTCTCTCATGTCACCCCGCTCCTCCGCACACTCCACTGGCTTCCAGTGGAGGCTCGCATCTACTGCAAGACCATGGTGCTTGCCTACGGAGCTGTGAGGGGAACGGCACCTCCTTACCTTCAGGCTCTGATCAGACCCTACACCCAAACGAGGGCACTACGTTCATCCACCTCTGGCCTGCTAGCTCCCCTACCTCTACAGAAGCACAGTTCCCGCTCAGCCCAGTCAAAGCTATTTGCTGCTCTGGCACCCCATGGTGGAACAAGCTCCCCAATGACACCAGGACAGCGGAGTCACCGACCACCTTCCGGAGACACTTGAAACCCTACCTCTTTAAGGAATACCTGGAATAGTATAAAGCAATCCTTCTACCCCCCCCCCCCCCCCTCCCCTCCCCTCCCCCACCCCCCATAAAAAAAGAAGAAAATAAGTGGTTGTCCCACTTGCTATCATAAGTTGAATGCACCAATTTGTAAGTCGCTCTGAATAAGAGCGTCTGCTAAATTATGTAAAAGTAAATGTTAACAATAACACAATATTTTAATTGTCAGTGTTTATTAGGATTTTAGTGGCAAAGCAGAATAAGAACAATCCAAATATAAGGTAAACTCCCAGCAGAGCCTCAAGTTGCATGGATATATCCTCTGGCATGTTGATGTTGGCATGTTGACGCCATAGCCAGTATGATTTTGCAGTGCATGGTGATCGAACAGGTTTCCTGTTATATTCATCAGAGGTGTACAGAGGGTGAAGTCTGTGAATCCAAAAATTAGTAATTATACAGATGATTAACAAAACATGCACACAACATTATTCATACCTTGGTTTTTGTGGTAAATGTGAATGAAAAAAACTATTTTGATAATGGTTTTCATACACATACCTTGTCCATAATGTAGAGGCCTATGGGATTTTCATTGAAGAGGTAAGGGAGGAGGATGGTACATGTGATCTGCATAACATACCAATAGACATACAGTTGAAGTCGGAAGTTTACATACACTTAGGTTGGAGTCATTAAAACTCGTTTTTAACAAACAATTTCCAAACGACTGAATGTACCATGTTCATCTGTACAAACAATAGTACGCAAGTATAAACACCATGGGACCACGTAGCCGTCATACCGCTCAGGAAGGAGACGCGTTCTGTCTCCTAGAGATAAACGTACTTTGGTGCGAAAAGTGCAAATCAATCCCAGAACAACAGCAAAGGACCTTGTGAAGATGCTGGAGGAAACAGGTACAAAAGTATCTATATCCACAGTAAAACAAGTCCTATATCGACATAACCCCGTGTAGCTCAGTTGGTAGAGCATGGCGTTTGCAACGCCAGGGTTGTGGGTTCGATTCCCACAGGGGGGCGGTATGAAAAATGTATGCACTCACTAACTGTAAGTCGCTCTGGATAAGAGCGTCTGCTAAATTACTAAAATGTAAAAAAATTACCTGAAAGGCCGCTCGGCAAGGAAGAAGCCACTGCTCCAAAACCGCCATAAAAAAAATACTGTCTAGGTGATACGCACCATGTCTCCAGTGCGTATTCACAGCCCAGTGTGCTTGGTGCCTGCGCCCCGCACTTGCCGGGCTAAAGTGAGCATCCAGCCAGGACAGGTTGTGCCGGCTCAGCGCTCCTGGTCTCCAGTACGCCTCCTCGGTCCAGTATATCCTGCGCCGGTCCTACACACTATGTCGCCATTGTGCCTTCACAGCCCAGTGCGTCCTGTGCCCGCGCCCCACACTTGCCGGGCTAAAGGGAGCATCCAGCCAGGACGGGTTGTGCCAGCTCTACGCTCCAGACCTCCAGTGCACCTCCACGGCCTAGTATATCCTGCGCCGGCTCTATGCACTGTCGCCAGTGCGCCTTCACAGCCCAGTGTGTCCTGTGCCAGCACCCCGCACTTGCCGGGCTCCAGTGATGATCCATGGCACGAAGCCTCCAGTGATGATCCATGGCACGAAGCCTCCAGTGATGATCCATGGCACGAAGCCTCCAGTGATGATCCATGGCACGAAGCCTCCAGTGATGATCCATGGCACGAAGCCTCCAGTGATGATCCATGGCACGAAGCCTCCAGTGATGGTCCATGGCCCGGAGCCTCCAGCGACGGTCTGCAGTCCAGAGCCTCCAGCGACGGTTTGCAGTCCAGAGTCTCCAGCGACGGTTTGCAGTCCAGCGCCGGTCAGCTGCTCCACTCCTGTGCTAGAGCAGTCCGCTCCACCGGTGCCCAGTCCAGCGCTGGTCAGCTGCTCCACTCCAGTGCCAGAGCAGTCCACTCCACCGGTGCCTAGTCCAGCTCCGGTTATCTGCTCCTTACCAGAGCCGGGGAAGTCCGCTTCACCGGTGCCTAGTACGGGTCCGGTCGTCTACTCTTCCCCCATGCCGGAACCAGACGTCGGCCCCTCTTCAGGGTCGGGGTCTCCCACACCAGGGTCCAGAAAGGGCTTGGTGCATTGTGGGAGGTCTGAGAGTGGGAGCATCGCGCCGGGGTCCAGACCGGACGTGCAAAGGGGAGGCAGCATGGGAGAAGAGGTTAAGACCGACGTCGCGCCCGGAGCCGGAACCGAGGCTAGATGCCCACCCGAACCCTCCCCTAATGAGTCAGGTTTTTGCGGCCGGAGGTCGCACCTTGGGGGGGCATTTTGCCTACCTATGTTGTGGGATCTTGTTTCTGTTTGGCTTGTTGGATGTTTAGCCTCTTGAACTTCACGTTCTTTTGGATTTTGTTATTTTGTCTGTGTTTATATTAATAAACGACCATGTACGCAAACCACGCTGCACCTTGGTCCGATCCTTTACTCAACGAACGTGATACTACGGTTTGCAACTGCACATGGGGACGAAGATCGTACTTTTTGGAGAAATGTCCTCTGGTTTGATGAAACAAAAACAGAACTGTTTGGCCATAATAATCATCGTTATGTTTGGAGGAAAAAGGGGAAGGGTTGCAAGCCGAAGAACACCATCCCAACCGTGAAGCACGGGGGTGGCAGCATCATGCTGTAGGGGTGCTTTGCTGCAGGAGGGACTGGTGCACTTCACAAAATAGATGGCATCATGAGGAAGGAAACTTATGTGGATATATTGAAGCAACATCTCAAGACATCAGTCAGGAAGTTAAAGCTTGGTCACAAATGGGTCTTCCAAATGGACAATGACCCCAAGCATACTTCCAAAGTTGTGGCAAAATGGCTTAAGGACAACAAAGTCAAGGTATTGGAGTGGCCATCACAAAGCCCTGACCTCAATCCTATAGAAAATGTGTGGGCAGAACTGAAAAGGCGTGTGCGAGCAAGGAGGCCTACAAACCTGACTCAGTTACACCAGCTCTGTCAGGAGGAATGGGCCAAAATTCACCCAACTTATTGTGGGAAGCTTGTGGAAGGCTACCCGAAACGTTTGACCCAAGTTAAACAATTTAAAGGCAATGCTACCAAATACTAATTGAGTGTATGTAAACTTCTGACCCACTGGGAATGTGATGAAAGAAATAAAAGCTGAAATAAATAATTCTCTCTACTATTATTCTGACCTTTCACATTCTTAAAATAAAGTGGTAATCCTAACGGACCTAAGACAGGGAATTTTTTACTAGGATTAAAAGTCAGGAATTGTGAAAAACTGAGTTTAAATGTATTTGGCTAAGGTGTATGTAAACTTCCGACTTCAACTGTACCTTTGTATGCCTCCTCTTCTGTAAACCTGCAGATCAGACACAAAAGTGAGCAGTTCAGTCATCTGCACCCAATATAGCTAGCGTTCAACATATTCTTATAACATACACATTCTTACCTCTTTGTTGATTGATATCCATTGAATTGTATCAATTTTCTGTTTTGCACAAATATGGAAAGATAGATGGTATCATCATAAAACAATATACATTTAGATCATACAAGGGACAAACCTTACCTTAAATTGAGATCTTTAGATCAAGTGCCTGCACCTGCTGTCCTTTCAAATTCAATCCAAACGTTTCAGTTGGGCAGTTAGGTTCCTGCAAGAACCCCCACCAACTAATGAGGTTCCTCGATGAACCCCACGTCCTATGGGGTTTTTGGAAGAACCTTTTGGGTGCATTTTGTTTCTGGTGTCCTTTGACAGCTCTTTGGTCTTGGCCATAGTGGAGTTTGGAGTGACTGTTTGAGGTTGTGGACAGGTGTCTTTTATACTGATAACAAGTTCAAACAGGTGCCATTAATACAGGTAACGAGTGGAGGACAGAGGAGCCTCTTAAAGAAGAAGTTACAGGTCTGTGAGAGCCAGAAATCTTGCTTGTTTGTAGGTGACCAAATACTTATTTTCCACCATAATTTGCAAATAAATTCATAAAAAATCCTACAATGTGATTTTCTGGATTTTTTCTCTCTCATTTTGTCTGTCATAGTTGACGTGTACCTATGATGAAAATTACAGGCCTCTCTCATCTTTTTAAGTGGGAGAACTTGCACAATTGGTGGCTGACTAAATACTTTTTTCCCCACCACAGTGGTCAGGGTCATATTTTAGGACTTTCCAGAGGGCCCACAACACTTCAACCTCGTGAGTTTTCTGGCTTTTCATGACTCTAACCACGTGTCCATCCACCATTTTTGAGAGTAAAGTCATACACGTATAAAACATTTTTTTACGACAGCTGTGATGAAAACAGGAAGTGTCAGTACAATTTTAAAAATGGCAATAGATAATTCCTTCGTTCGACATGGTGGGATCTTTTTGTTTCAGTAAAATCTATTATGAGAGAAATGGCGGTGGAAACGCCTTTATACGCAAATATTCATATCATAACCTTCATATCAAAAGTACATTTGGAGTAACGCGATATGGTGTGTGGTCCTCCCACTATGACTCTGGAAACCATGCAGTTTATTAGGCTACAGATTCAATAATTTATGATGAACTTCACAGGGTGGCGAAAGTGCATGGTGATCTTGATGCTCCTTTCCAATAAATATCGAGGGTCTGATTCTGGTGACATGATGATTGATGCTTGACTGCCATTGGACAAATACAAAATATTCTTGCTCTTATCCATAATAATCTGACGTAGACTACCTGTATCTGCGAGATGTTGGCTACACTCTAAAAAGAAAAGGTTCCTGGAGTATCCTTAAGGGGTTCTTCAAATTGAAAATGTGGGGGACCCCCTATAAGTTCTTCGAAGAACCCTTTAAAAGGGTTTTTCAAAGAACCGCTTTTAATGGATCCTCTGAGAACCTTTTGAATAACCTTTTGGGGTTTATTTTTGAACTACTCCCCCCTCCCCTATTATTATTATTATTATTATTATTATTATTAGTAATACGCTATATATACAGTAACACAATATTTTAGTTGTCAGTGTTTATTATGATTTTAGTGGCAAAGCAGAATAAACATATCCAAATATGAGGTAAACTCCCAGCAGAGCCCCAAGTCCAATGGGTATATCCTCTGGCGTGTTGATGTGTTGATATTCTCCGTATCCATAGCCAGAATGATTTTGCAGTGCATGGTGATAGAACAGGTTTCCTGTTATATTCATCAGAGGTGTAGTGAGGGTGAAGTCTGTGAATCCAAAAAATTGTAATTATACAGATGATTAACAAAACATGCACACGACAGAATACATACCTTGGTTTCTGTGGTAAATGTGAATGAAAAAAAAAAGTTGTGATAATGGTTTTCATACACATACATTTTTATTTTCTATTTTTATTTAACCTTTATTTAACCAGGTAAGCCAGTTGAGAACAAGTTCTCATTTACAACTGCGACCTGGCCAAGATAAAGCAAAGCAGTGCGATAAAAAACAACAACACAGAGTTACATATGGGGTAAAACAAAACATAAAGTCAAAAATACAACAGAAAATATATATACAGTGTGTGCAAATGTAGCAAGTTATGGAGGTAAGGCAATAAATAGGCCATAGTGCAAAATAATTACAATTAGTATTAACACTGGAATGATAAGAGATGATGTGCAAATAGAGATACTGGGGTGCAAATGAGCAAAATAAATAACAATATGGGGATGAGGTAGTTCGGTGGGCTAATTTCAGATGGGCTGTGTACAGGTGCAGTGATCGGTAAGGTGCTCTGACAACTGATGCTTAAAGTTAGTGAGGGAGATAAGAGTCTCCAGCTTCAGAGATTTTTGCAATTCGTTCCAGTCATTGGCAGCAGAGAACTGGAAGGAATGGCGGCCAAAGGAGGTGTTGGCTTTGGGGATGACCAGTGAGATATACAAGATGGCGTAGTAGTGCAGTTCTGTTTTTGTATTTGTCGTACATATTTCCCTATCAGACTTTTCATCCTTCTACAAAATATACTTTCCTGCAACCCGCCTCACTGCAACCCGCCTCACTCAATGTGGAACGGATTCTATTATTGACTTACCTTTTATCTAGAATCTCCAGTTGAAACTAGCTAGCCAGCTAACTAGCTACTTGCTATTAGCCACAGTTAGCGGTATTTCACCCAGAACATTGGATTTTTTTCACCCAGAACACCGGATATTCGGCCAGTCTGCACAGCGCGTTATCGACCCAGAACATATCAGTTTCATCGCTACCAGCTAGCTGCAACAAAATGGACGCTGTGGTCTGGCTAATCATCCTGAGCTAGGCCCATCTCCCGGCTATCTACCTCTCTGTCAACTGGACGGGACCACCTAGTGTTGACACGGAGCCCCGCCGATCCTACACGACTGGTCTGCCGACGAAATCGTCTGACGTGGTTACGACGTCGACCACGAAGATTCCATCTGCTAGCCCCGGCCCGCTAGCACACGCTAGCCGTGGCCTCTTACTCGCTAGTGCTTTAGCAGCCTCCGAACTATCCTATTGCTGTTCACCGGACCTTATGATAACTCAGCTATACAGCTGATGTCTGCTGGACTGTTCCTTTTTACGGTACTACATCCTGTTTATGTTTAGCCTCAGCCCAAACATGGTTAGCTTATTGTTGTTTCGGTTATTTCTAATTGTACTATTTCACTGTAGATCCCCCAGCCCAGCTAAACCTGCCTTAGATAGCTCCTTTGTCCCACCCCCCATACACGCCGAGACCGACTCAATTGGTGCCTCCAGTGATGCTATCTCTTTCATTGTTACCCAACGCTTAGGTTTACCTCCACTTTACTCATATCCTTCCATATCCTTGTCTGTACATAATGCCCTGAATCTTTTCTACAACACCCGGAAATCTGCCCCCTTTATTCTATGTACCCAACGCACTAGAAGACCAGTTCTTAAAGCCTTTAGCCGTATCCTTATTCTAGTCCTCCTCTGTTCCTCTGGTGATGTAGAGGCTAACCCAGGCCCTGCAGCCCTCAGTATCACTCCTACTCCCCAGGCGCTATCATTTGCTGACTTCTGTAATCGCAAAAGTCTTGGTTTCTTGCACGTAAATATCAGAAGTCTACTTCCTAAGTTTGAGTTATTCACTGCGTTAGCACACTCCGCCAACCCTGATGTTCTAGCAGTGTCTGAATCCTGGCTCAGGAAGGCCACCAAAAATTCTGAAATGTCCATCCCCAACTATAACATTTTCCGTCTAGATAGAACTGCCAAAGGGGGTGGAGTTGCAATCTACTGTAGAGATAGCCTGCAGAGCTCTATCATACTATCCAGGTCTGTGCCCAAACAGTTTGAGCTTCTACTTCTAAAAATCCACCTTTCCAGAAATAAGTCTCTCACTGTTGCCGCTTGCTACAGACCCCCCTCAGCCCCCAGCTGTGCCCTGGACACCATATGTGAATTGATTGCCCCCCATTTATCCTCAGAGTTCGTACTGCTTGGTGACCTAAATTGGGATATGCTTAATACCCCGGCCATCCTACAATCCAAACTAGATGCCCTCAACCTCACGCAAATTATCAACGAACCTACCAGGTACAACCCTAAATCCGTAAACATGGGTACCCTCATAGATATCATCCTGACTAACATACCCTCTAAATACACCTCAGCTGTCTTCAACCAGGATCTCAGCGATCACTGCCTTATTGCCTGCGTCCGTAACGGGTCCGCGGTCAAACGACCACCCCTCATCACTGTCAAACGCTCCCTAAAACACTTTAGCGAGCAGGCCTTCCTAATTGACCTGGCCCAGGTATCCTGGATGGATACAGATCTCATTCCGTCAGTAGAGGATGCCTGGTTGTTCCTTAAAAGTAATTTCCTCTCAATCTTAAATAAACATGCCCCATTCAAAAAATACAGAACTAAGAACCGATATAGCCCCTGGTTCTCCTCAGAGTTGACTGCCCTTGACCAGCTCAAAAACATCCTGTGGCGTACTGCATTAGCATCAAATAGCCACCGCGATATGCAACTTTTCAGGGAAGTTAGGAACCAATATACACAAGCAGTCAGGAAAGCAAAGGCAAACTTTTTCAAACAGAAATTTGCATCCTGTAGCACTAACTCCAAAAAGTTTTGGGACACTGTAAAGTCCATGGAGAATAAGAGCACCTCCTCCCAGTTGCCCACTGCACTGAGGCTAGGAAACACTATCACCACCGATAAATCTACAATAATCGAGAATTTCAACAAGCATTTTGCTACAGCTGGCCATGCTTTCCATCTGGCTACCACTACCCCGGCCACCAACTCTGCACCCTCCGCTGCAACTTGCCCATGCCCCCCCCCGCTTCTCCTTCACACAAATTCAGACAGCTGATGTTTTGAAAGAGCTGCAAAATCTGGACCCCTACAAATCAGCTGGGCTAGACAATCTGGACCCTTTCTTTCTAAAACTAGCCGCCGAAATTGTCGCAACCCCTATTACTAGTCTGTTCAACCTCTCTTTCATAACGTCTGAGATCCCCAGAGATTGGAAAGCTGCCGCGGTCATCCCCCTCTTAAAAGGGGGTGACACTCTAGATCCAAACTGCTACAGACCTATATCCACCCTGCCCTGCCTTTCGAAAGTATTTGAAAGCCAAGTTAACAAACAGATCACCGACCATTTCGAATACCACCGTACCTTCTCCGCTATGCAATCCGGTTTCCGAGCTGGTCATGGGTGCACTTCAGCCACGCTCAAGGTCCTAAACGATATTATAACCGCGATTGATAATAGACAGTACTGTGCAGCCGTCTTCATCGACCTGGCCAAGGCTTTCGACTCTGTCAACCACCGCATTCTTATTGGCAGACTAAATAGCCTTGGTTTCTCAAATGACTGCCTCGCCTGGTTCACCAACTACTTCTCAGATAGAGTTCAGTGTGTCAAATCGGAGGGCCTGTTGTCTGGACCTATGGCAGTCTCTATGGGGGTGCCACAGGGTTCAATTCTTGGGCCGACACTTTTCTCCGTGTATATCAATGATGTCGCTCTTGCTGCTGGTGACTCTCAGATCCACCTCTACGCAGACGACACCATTTTGTATACATCTGGCCCTTCATTGGACACTGTGTTAACAAACCTCCAAACGAGCTTCAATGCCATACAACACTCCTTCAGTAGCCTCCAACTGCTCTTAAACACTAGTAAAACTAAATGCATGCTTTTCAATCGAACGCTGCTGGCACCCGCCCACCCGACTAGAATCACCACTCTCGACGGGTCTGACCTAGAGTATGTGGACAACTACAAATACCTAGGTGTCTGGTTAGACTGTAAACTCTCCTTCCAGACTCACATAAAGAATCTCCAATCCAAAGTTAAATCTAGAATCGGCTTCCTATTTCGCAACAAAGCCTCCTTCACTCATGCTGCCAAACATGCCCTCGTAAAACTGACTATCCTACCGATCCTTGACTTCGGCGATGTCATTTACAAAATAGCCTCCAACACTCTACTCAGCAAATTGGATGTAGTCTATCACAGTGCCATCCGTTTTGTCTCCAAAGCCCTATACACTACCCACCACTGTGACCTGTACGCTCTTGTTGGCTGGTCCTCACTACATGTTCGTCGTAAAACCCACTGGCTCCAGGCCATCTATAAATCACTGATAGGCAAATCCCCGCCTTATCTTAGCTCATTGGTCACCATAGCAGCACCCACCCGTAGTCTGCGCTCCAGCAGGTATATCTCACTGGTCATTCCCAAAGCCAACACCTCCTTTGGCCGCCATTCCTTCCAGTTCTCTGCTGCCAATGACTGGAACGAATTGCAAAAATCTCTGAAGCTGGAGACTCTTATCTCCCTCACTAACTTTAAGCATCAGTTGTCAGAGCACCTTACCGATCACTGCACCTGTACACAGCCCATCTGAAATTAGCCAACCCAACTACCTCATCCCTATATTGTTATTTATTTTGCTCTTTTGCACCCCAGTATCTCTATTTGCACATAATCTCTTGCACATCTAGCATTCCAGTGTTAATACTATTGTAATTATTTTGCACTATAGCCTATTTATTGCCTTACCTCCATAACTTGCTACATTTGCACACACTGTATATATATTTTCTGTTGTATTTTTGACATTATGTTTTTTTACCCCATATGTAACTCTGTGTTGTTGTTTTTTATCGCACTGCTTTGCTTTATCTTGGCCAGGTCGCAGTTGTAAATGAGAACTTGTTCTCAACTGGCTTACCTGGTTAAATAAAGGTGAAATAAATAAATATATATATATACAGTGGGGGAAAAAAGTATTTAGTCAGCCACCAATTGTGCAAGTTCTCCCACTTAAAAAGATGAGAGAGGCCTGTAATTTTCATCATAGGTACACGTCAAATATGAGAGACAAATTGAGGAAAAAAAATCCAGAAAATCTAATTGTAGGATTTTTAATGAATTTATTTGCAAATTATGGTGGAAAATAAGTATTTGGTCAATAACAAAAGTTTCTCAATACTTTGTTATATACCCTTTGTTGGCAATGAGACAGGTCAAACGTTTTTCTGTAAGTCTTCACAAGGTTTTCACACACTGTTGCTGGCATTTTGGCCCATTCCTCCATTCAGATCTCCTCTAGAGCAGTGATGTTTTGGGGCTGTCGCTGGGCAACACGGACTTTCAACTCCCTCCAAAGATTTTCTATGGGGTTGAGATCTGGAGACTGGCTAGGCCACTCCAGGACCTTGAAATGCTTCTTACGAAGCCACTCCTTCGTTGCCCGGGCGGTGTGTTTGGGATCATTGTCATGCTGAAAGACCCAGCCACGTTTCATCTTCAATGCCCTTGCTGATGGAAGGAGGTTTTCACTCAAAATCTCACGATACATGGCCCCATTCATTCTTTCCTTTACACGGATCAGTCGTCCTGGTCCCTTTGCAGAAAAACAGCCCCAAAGCATGATGTTTCCACCCCCATGCTTCACAGTAGGTATGGTGTTCTTTGGATGCAACTCAGCATTCTTTGTCCTCCAAACACGACGAGTTGAGTTTTTACCAAAAAGTTATATTTTGGTTTCATCTGACCATATGACATTCTCCCAATCCTCTTCTGGATCATCCAAATGCACTCTAGCAAACTTCAGACGGGCCTGGACATGTATTGGCTTAAGCAGGGGGCGGATTTGAGTCCCTGGCGGCGTAGTGTGTTACTGATGGTAGGCTTTGTTACTTTGGTCCCAGCTCTCTGCAGGTCATTCACTAGGTCCCCCCGTGTGGTTCTGGGATTTTTGCTCACCGTTCTTGTGATCATTTTGACCCCACGGGGTGAGATCTTGCGTGGAGCCCCAGATCGAGGGAGATTATTAGTGGTCTTGTTGGTCTTCCATTTCCTAATAATTGCTCCCACAGTTGATTTCTTCAAACCAAGCTGCTTACCTATTGCAGATTCAGTATTCCCAGCCTGGTGCAGGTCTACAATTTTGTTTCTGGTGTCCTTTGACAGCTCTTTGGTCTTGGCCATAGTGGAGTTTGGAGTGTGACTGTTTGAGGTTGTGGACAGGTGTCTTTTATACTGATAACAAGTTCAAAGAGATGCCATTAATACAGATAACGAGTAGAGGACAGAGGAGCCTCTTAAAGAAGAAGTTACAGGTCTGTGAGAGCCAGAAATCTTGCTTGTTTGTAGGTGACCAAATACTTATTTTCCACCATAATTTGCAAATAAATTCATAAAAAATCCTACAATGTGATTTTCTGGAATTTTTTCCTCAATTTGTCTGTCATAGTTGACGTGTACCTATGATGAAAATTACAGGCCTCTCTCATCTTTTTAAGCGGGAGAACTTGCACAATTGGTGGCTGACTAAATACTTTTTTCCCCCACTGTACCTGCTGGAGCGCATACTACGGGTGGGTGTTGCTATGGTGACCAATGAGCTAAGATAAGGCGGGGATTTGCCTAGCAGTGATTTATAGATGGCCTGGAGCCAGTGGGTTTGGCGACGAATATGTAGTGAGGACCATCCAACAAGAGCGTACAGGTCACAGTGGTGGGTAGTATATGGGGCTTTGGTGACAAAACGAATGGCACTGTGATAGACTACATCCAATTTGCTGAGTAGAGTGTTAGAGGCTATTTTGTAAATGACATCGCCGAAGTCAAGGATCGGTAGGATAGTCAGTTTTACGAGGGCATGTTTGGCAGCATGAGTGAAGGAGGCTTTGTTGCGAAATAGGAAGCCGATTCTAGATTTAACTTTGGATTGGAGATGCTTAATGTGATTCTGGAAGGAGAGTTTACAGTCTAACCAGACACCTAGGTATTTGTAGTTGTCCACATACTCTAGGTCAGACCTGTCGAGAGTAGTGATTCTAGTCGGGTGGGCGGGTGCCAGCAGCGTTCGATTGAAGAGCATGCATTTAGTTTTACTAGTGATTAAGAGAAGTTGGTGTCTACTGAAGGAGTGTTGTATGGCATTGAAGCTCGTTTGGAGGTTTGTTAACACAGTGTCCAATGAACGGCCAGATGTATACAAAATGGTGTCGTCTGCGTAGAGGTGGATCTGAGAGTCACCAGCAGCAAGAGCGACATCATTGATATACACAGAGAAAAGAGTCGGCCCAAGAATTGAACCCTGTGGTACCCCCATAGAGACTGCCATAGGTCCAGACAACAGGCCCTCCGATTTGACACATTGAACTCTATCTGAGAAGTAGTTGGTGAACCAGGCGAGGCAGTCATTTGAGAAACCAAGGCTATTTAGTCTGCTAATAAGAATACGGCGGTTGACAGAGTCGAAAGCCTTGGCCAGGTCGATGAAGACGGCTGCACAGTACTGTCTATTATCGATCGCGGTTATAATATCGTTTAGGACCTTGAGCGTGGCTGAGGTGCACCCATGACCAGCTCGGAAACCGGATTGCATAGCAGAGAAGGTACGTTGGGATTCGAAATGGTCGGTGATCTGTTTGTTAACTTGGCTTTCAAAAACTTTCGAAAGGCAGGGCAGGATGGATATAGATCTGTAACAGTTTGAATCTAGAGTGTCACCCCCTTTGAAGAGGGGGATGACCGCGGCAGCTTTCCAATCTCTGGGGATCTCAGACGTTACGAAAGAGAGGTTGAACAGGCTAGTAATAGGGGTTGCGACAATTTCGGCGGCTAATTTTAGAAAGAAAGGGTCCAGATTGTCTAGCCCAGATGATTTGTAGGGGTCCAGATTTTGCAGCTCTTTCAGAACATCAGCTGTCTGAATTTGTGTGAAGGAGAAGCGGGGGGGGGGGGGCATGGGCAAGTTGCAGCGGAGGGTGCAGAGTTGGTGCCCGGGGTAGTGGTAGCCAGGTGGAAAGCATGGCCAGCCGTAGCAAAATGCTTGTTGAAATTCTCGATTATTGTAGATTTATCGGTGGTGATAGTGTTTCCTAGCCTCAGTGCAGTGGGCAGCTGGGAGGAGGTGCTCTTATTCTCCATGGACTTTACAGTGTCCCAAAACTTTTTGGAGTTAGTGCTACAGGATGCAAATTTCTGTTTGAAAAAGCTAGCCTTTGCTTTCCTAACTGCTTGTGTATATTGGTTCCTAACTTCCCTGAAAAGTTGCATATCGCGGTGGCTATTCGATGCTAATGCAGTACGCCACAGGATGTTTTTGTGCTGGTCAAGGGCAGTCAAGTCTGAGGAGAACCAGGGGCTATATCTGTTCTTAGTTCTGTATTTTTTGAATGGGGCATGGTTATTTAAGATTGAGAGGAAATTACTTTTAAAGAACAAGAACCTTGTCCATAATGTAGAGGCCTATGGGATATTCATTGAAGAGGTAAGGGAGGAGGATGGTAAATGTGATCTGCATAACATACCAATACCAATTTGACATACCTTTTGTATACATGAAAATGTAAGCAAAAAAGTACATTTTGTGTGCGCTATGTCATCACACACTGATGTCCGTTTGGTGGAAACACACCACTGGTGGGAAAATGCGCATATTTTCTTTATGCAGATTTGAGAAAATCTGTCGCCAATTGGATGGAAACACAGCTACTAAGCATACAAATAGAATAAAATAAATTAAGGATAGGCATATTGCTGGCATGCAGAACATGGTCAAAACATGTTGATACAACAGTAGCTAAGATGGGGAGAAGTCTGTCCACAATAGAGTGCTGCTCTGCCTTTTCAACAGCACTATCAACAAGGCAGATCCTACAGGCCTTAGTTGTGTCACACCTGGACTGCTGTTCAGTCCTGGACTACTGTTCAGTCGTGTGATCAGGTGCCACAAAAATTTCAATTGGCTCAGAACAGAGCAGCACGGCTGGCCCTTAAATGTACATGGAGAGCTAACAATAATATGCATGTAACTCTATCATGGCTCATAGTGGAAGAGAGATTGACTTCATCACTACTTGTTTTTGTAAGAAGTGTTGACATGTTGAATACAGCGAGGTGTCTGTTTAAACTACTAGCACACAGCTCGGACACCCATGCATACTCCACATGCCACCCGAAGTCTCTTCACAATCTCCAAGTCAAGTACAGACTGTGGGAGGCGCACAGTACTACATAGAGCCAAGATGGAACTCTATTCCACATCAGGTAACTGATGCAAGCAGTAAAATCAGATTTAAAAAACAGATACAATACACCTTATGGAACAGCGGGGACTGTGAAGAGATTTTGTAATCCGTGATCGTTAGAAGCCCCTGTGACATGCACCTCGTGCCCGACCCACTGAATTTCTCCTCCACTTTGTCCCTATACTTGTCTCGCCATCTTGATCGATCTGCGTAGGTCTTATTTGTACTGTTCAACCAATTGTCCGTGTTTATAAGCAGCATCTCTCTCCTTCAGTTTTCCAACAAGGCTGCCATCAATCAATGGTTTTTGATTCGGGTAAGTTTTGAAAGAAACCATCGGTATCACATCTATGTATAATTTTTTTTTAATCCGGTGACTGAGTTGGTGTATTTATTGATGTTATCCCCAGAGGCGACCTGTACCATATTCCAGTCCACGTGATCAAAACAGTCATGGAGCATGGATTCTGATTGGTCAGACCAGTGTTGTACAGACCTGACCACCAGAAATTCCCTCTTGAGTCTTTTTAGGCAGGGAGGAACAAAATGGAGTCGTGGTCCGATTTGCCAAAAGGAGGACGGGAGAGGCCTTATAACCGTGTCGAAAAGGCATGTAGCAGTGGTCAAGAGTGGAATTTCCACGAGTTGGACATTCAATGTGTTGATAGTGATTTGGGAGCACGGTCCTCAAATTACTTTTGTTAAAGTCCCCCGCAACAATGAACGCTGGCTCCGGGTTCGTGGTCTCCAGTTTGTTCAGGATCCAATGAAGATCCATGAGAGCATTTTTGGTGTCGGCTTGGGCGGGATGTTCACAGCCATGGCGATAATCCCTGAGAACTCTCTTGGAAGGTAAAAAGGGCGACAATTGATGACCAAGTATTCCAAGCATCTCAACCTCATTAAGACCCCCCCCACATCTGCCTCTCTGTCGGCGTCTTCATTTCCTTCTCTCCGGTAGTACTCCCAGGCTACCCGGCACCTCACCGATGAGGATAGACCATTGTTCCGTTGTCTCCGGGAATTTGGGAAGGTTGGGTGGAGAATTCGGGAAGTTTGGGTGGACGGTGAGTACACAGCGATTCATATTCCAATAGTTCTACCCGGGTGTATGAAGTAATGCACAAAACAAATTGAGTAAGAAAATTAGAGAAACACTAGAAAAAACACTCAAAAAAGTAGAAACCTGCAATGTTTAGTATTATTACAGTATTAGAAGCTGTGCTATTTCAATTGGATATACTTGCACTAAGACCAGGCAATCATGGGCAGCTGAATTACATGTCTCTAGGGGAATCAAGTCTGTGAGACCTGATGCAGAGAAATCATCAGCATAGCTAGTACAAACCTAGCTCTTACCAAGCTGGCTAGCAGGAATCAATACACATTGAAGATCAGAGTATCAAAGAGAACAAAATAACATTTTGCACACAACTTATTGTCAATGACTATGGATTTAAGGAGGGGTGGTTCTGCTCTCTCCTTTCCCTGGGATCTGGCAGAATAGGTCACTGGTAACTGAGTGGGTGGCCAAGCACTGCAGTAGAGGCCATGCATCAGGTCATTGACATGTTTCAGGAACTGTAAAGACAGAGACGATTCATGATTAACCATTACCTAAGGTCTTCACTAAGTTGGATTTAGTCTAGCAAGTACATTGACTATGTTGCCCCTCAGCAATCTGGCAGTCAGAGAGAGTCAGAGAGAGTCAGAGAGAGAAAGAGAGAGAGCAAAACATAAGTGCAAAAAGAGAATAAAGAATTGAAAAAGGCAGTTGAGAAGCGTAACATTCGAATGAGTGTTGAGGGGGAGCGGAGATAGGCAAAATGTGTTGTATTGTCAAATACAAAATACACAAAAATACAAGGATCCCTGTGTCACCAGAGGATTTTACCACCAAGGATAAATTATTAGACTACATTAGTGATTTAAATACTTGGATGGCTCACAACGTCCTCCAGCTAAATCGAGACAAAACCTAGGTACTTATTGTTGGAGCCAAAGCACAGAGAGAGAATCTGTCCTCACATTTTAATTCCAGGTTTTATTTTAGATTCTGAACTCAATTTCGAATCACACATTAGGAATGTGATCAAAATAGCTTTTTACCACCTGAGTAACATTGCCAAGGTGTGGCCAATTCTCTCTTAGGCTGATACAGAGTGACTCATCCATGCTTTTATTACAAACAGGATTGACTACTGTAATGCTCTTCTGTCTGGTCTACCCAAGAAAGCCATTGGTCAACTGCAAAACATACAGAATGCTGCAGCACGGGTACTGACCAAGACCAGACAGAGAGCACAAATTACACCGGTTTTAAGGTCTCTGCGCTGGCTGCCTGTGAGTTTTAGAATTCCAAGAGGCATGAAGAGGCAGCCTTTAGTTATTATGCCCCCAGCCTCTGTAATAGCCTGCCAGAGAACATGAGGGGGGCTGAAACTGGACAAATTTACTCACTCATTCACTCACTCACACACTCACACACACACAGCTAGCATGACACAATGTTGACATGAAGACAATCTTTTCTAAAGTTATTGTGGTCATCATCTCTCACACACACACACACACACACACACACACACACACACACACACACACAGAGAGAGAGAGAACACACACATTTACTGTCATTAACTAAACCGATATCAAAATGTCAAAATGTTAGCTAGCTAGCTACAACCTATGGCTACTACAGGTAAAAATGAAAATGTACCATGTCCAGAGAGCTAACGTTAGCTAGCTAGCAAATCTTTCCTTGACCCCAACAAACCGCCACTTTACTTACAAAAGTAAAACAAGAATGCAGGGGAACAGGGACTACCACTTAGCAGTCAAATCTTTTCAAATAAATTGTGTACATTTCGAGAAACTGTTGTTTTCCAGCTGTGTTGTTGTGTAGCGTACATTTACATTTTAGTCATTTAGCAGACGCTCTTATCCAGAGCGACTTACAGTTAGCACATACATTATTTAATCGAACCCACAACCCTGGCGTTGCAAACGCCATGCTCTACCAACTGAGCTACATCCCCTGCCGGCCATTCCCTCCCCTACCCTGAACGACGCTGGGCCAATTGTGCGCCGCCCCATGGGTCTCCCGGTCGCGGCCGGCTACGACAGAGCCTGGATTCGAACCAGGATCTCTAGTGGCACAGCTAGCACTGCGATGCAGTGCCTTAGACCACTGCGCCACTCGGGAGCGTACTGGGCGCTCTGTCCCAACGACTGTTTGGAATGTTGACAAACAGGCTGCTCGAGATCTATTGCTGTGTGCAAGGCACAGATTCCAATCCAAGTTTTAGCTGGAACTGATATGCCTAACATGCCTCCTTATTTAGCTACTGAAATTAAAATAAAATTACTGCACGCATTCTGTTAATTGCTTAAAAGCTTTAAGAGAAAATATAATAGCCTAGTCATATTTCCAGGGACAAATTCGGGTGCAATAATTTGACAATTTTTTTATGGAAATAAATGCGATAAAATAGGGTTTTGTAAATCCTGGTGGATTGTAGTAGGATATTGAAATAAGATATAGGCCTATGTATTATTTGTTAAATTGTAAGGGTATCCTGTATTATTGTGCATGTTTACATGCAGGTAGCCTAGAACAAATGTTATGGAAGTGAATGTGCACTTTTCAATTGGGTGGACTGCAACTATGAAAAACATCACCGTAGCCTATAGTAAAAGCATTTATAGCATCGGAAATTCTCTAAATTAGGGACCATAACTGATAGCTATAGAATGCAGAGACTGTCCCAAATTTTAGCGTGTAATGACCTAGCAAATTCAATGACTTGGAGGTGAAATATATCAAATATATTTGTTTTTTAAATTGGTATTTCATCACCTTGCCAAATAAAAACCTAAAATGGCCCTACTCCTGAAAAAGTTAATCGGGTCCGATAAACTGAAGTGGACTCGGCCCGAGTACCATTAGCCAGATCCCAGAGTAATATGATTCTGCCAGACTCGGGAAGAGCTCGACCCGCATGAAACCCCCCGAGTCCAAGTCCAGGCCGAGTTCCCAGAGTCTCAAATGGTATAGGCTGAGCCCAGCGTGTTGACTGGGTACAGTATGCCACAAGACCATAACCCGCTTTGGTGCGCTCTGCCAGCTGTTGTTTGTCAACTGTGCTAAGCTGAATCATGCAAACCCTGCTGAAAAAGAACATCACTCCAATTGTAATAATTGTAATGGTTCTAGTGTCTTATATCCAATGGGTGCATGGTCCACAAACACTATGCATATGTTTATACACACTGAGTATACCAAACATTAGGAACACTTTGGCCCTCAGAACAGCCTCAATTCTTTGGGGCATGGACTCTACGAGGTGTCGAAAGCGTTCCACAGGGATGCTGGCCCATGTTGACTCCACAGTTGTCAAATTGGCTGGATGTCCTTTGGGTGGTGGACCATTCTTGATACACATGGGAAACTGTTGAGTGTGAAAATCCCAGCAGCGTTGCAGTTCTTCACACAAACCAGTGCGCCTGGCACCTACTACCATACCCCATTCAAAAGCACTTAAATATTTTGCCCATTCACCCTCTGAAAGGCACACATACACAATCCATGTCTCAAGGCTTAAAAATCCTTATTTAACCTGTCTCCTCCCCTTCATAATAATAATATGCCATTTAGCAGATGCTTTTATCCAAAGCGACTTACAGTCATGTGTGCATACATTTTTACGTATGGGTGGTCCCGGGGATCGAACCCACTACCCTGGCGTTACAAGCGCCATGCTCTACCAATTGAGCTACAGAGGACCACACTGATTGAAGTGGATTCAACTAGTGACATCAATAAGGGATCATAGCATTCGCCTGGTCAGTCTATGTCACGTAAAGAGCAGGTGTTCTTAATGTTTTGTATACTCAGTGTAGATTGGTGTCTATTAATTGAGTAGCATACTGGGCCTCATTTCCCAGAGCGTTAAGATCATCATTAGAACCATTTTACGATGTATCTTTAGTAGCCGATCTGTTTCTCAGAGCCTTCATTAGTAACGTTACTATTAAAAACCTTCCCACATATATACGAGTGATCCAGACATCTACGAGTGATCCAGACCACTCGTAGAGCAACCAAAGTGCATCGTTAGATGTTTTTTGCCCTTCCGTGTCACGTTATTCACAGAAGATCTCAGCTAATTATAGAATCAAGATGTTTAGGCACGGGGGTGGCAGCATTATGCTGTGGGGGTGCTTTGCTGTAGGAGGGACTGGTGCACTTCACAAAATAGATGGCATCATGAGGAAGGAAAATTATGTGGATATTTTGAAGCAACATCGCAAGACATCAGTCAGGAAGTTAAAGCTTGGTCGCAAATGGGTCTTCCAAATGGACAATGACCCCAAGCATACTTCCAAAGTTGTGGCAAAATGGCTTAAGGACAACAAAGTCAAGGTATTGGAGTGGCCATCACAAAGCCCTGACCTCAATCCTATAGAAAATTTGTGGGCAGAACTGAAAAAGTGTGTGCGAGCAAGGAGGCCTACAAACCTGACTCAGTTACACCAGCTCTGTCAGGAGGAATGGGCCAAAATTCACCCAACTTATTGTGGGAAGCTTGTGGAAGGCTACCCGAAATGTTTGACCCAAGTTAAACAATTTAAAGGCAATGCTACCAAATACTAATTGAGTGTATGTAAACTTCTGACCCACTGGGAATGTGATGAAAGAAATAAAAGCTGAAATAAATAATTCTCTCTACTATTATTCTGACATTTCACATTCTTAAAATAAAGTGGTAATCCTAACTGACCTAAAACAGGGAATTTGTACTAGGATTAAATGTCAGGAATTGTGAAAAACTGAGTTTAAATGTATTTGGCTAAGGTGTATGTAAATTTCCGACTTCAACTGTATATTTAAAAACAAAATGGTAAAATATTAAATTTGGCCTTTACTACTGTAGCCTAGAGAAACGCATTGAATAACACATTCATAAATGGCAAAAAAGACAGTCAAAAAATGTATCATAAGAATCAAGGTTTGTCCTATATCTAGGAGATATGAAAAAGCTCAGGAAATATTTGTTGTATTTTTTTAACACATATTTAACCCCTTTTTTTGGGTAGGCACTAAACTACAGTACCTTCATCCTTCCATTCATTTTTTTGAAACCGGTACCGGTTACCTTCAGACAATGGTAGAGCAAAACGGATACCACCATCGTGTACGTCAAACCGTTCGGAAGCTACAGACGTTTTCATGAGAAGACTGATTTTCGGGATGTCTCATGGTCTGACAAACACCGCTCTAGCTCTACCACCTTTCACCGCAGATGCAGAAGTGCGAAATTGGCGGATGCGGTGGATTGAGACGCATCCAATGCAAAAAACAGATATCTCTAGCTTAAACTGATAGATTCTTATGGGGATTTTTTTATGATGTTACTCTGATTGACGCACCGGTGCGTCAATCAACTCTAGGGGGTTGAGGTCCTTCCTCTGATTAAACAGAAGGTGGCATAGTCTAGTCTACTTAGTGGACCTATAGGGTTAGGTTACCACATAAAGTACAGATATTTTTGTGTGCAATGATCACAATAAAAAAATAAACATTCACAAATTGATAGGATAGATATGTCAAATCTGTGTGCTTTCAATGGTCTGTCACATTCAGATAGTTTCCTGTGCAAATTGCTTTTTTTGTTTACAAATTTGTGAGGAATGCAGGCATACGGTCTCTTTTCCAGCTCAGAAATATTAAAGCTGTTCTAGAATTATGCTGTGGTTAATTTTTTGACAAATATCCTGTCACTATTCCTCATGACTTAAGCATGAGCAGAATGGTCTGTCACCAACAATGCATTTCAAAATGATGACTCTTCCCTGATGAAAGTGTGATAGATTCAGTGTGTCAGGTCTACTTTGATCTATCCGCCTGGCTCTTTCCCCCATAGCCAGAGATTCACATTCACTAGTTATGGAACAGTACTAAAGAGAATTTGGAGAGAACAAAAATTAAGATGTGTCTTTTGATTTTACAAATTGCTCTTTTGACAGAGAGGGCCTTCCAATCATATGCATTTGCTCTTTAAAATTCCCTTTGATTCCCTTACTGTTAGCCTTGGACACCTAAGCTTCGCTCACAATCAACAAGATGAGATTTGTAAAGATGACCTTGTGAGACTACTCTACAGGTTACCATGTTACTGCACATCACCTGCATGAACAAAGGGAAAGGTATTTCAATGGAAACAATAGTTTAGTTTTTTGGCTATGTACTGTAAATTATTGTGCTGACATGTAAAAAATACCATTGTATCCCCCCAGAGACACCATAATAAATCCCAATGTTTTTACAGTATTTGCCCAAATAGAGTCTTGTTTGTTGATGTTCCTCAATCCTCACCCTAAATGTCCTCTCATTGGTCAGGGATAAAAAATTATCTGCAAGACCGTTGGGAACTTTGTGGACCCTGCATGAGTGAAGGCAGCGATATGTCAGTGATCACACACACAAACACAGATTATTCACCATGAATAAAACAGTCATGCTGGGAGTAAACACAGCTTGTCAGTTACACTACACTTGAAAAGGAGCTGCGAGGAGAGAGGGACTGAATAATTTATGTGAAGAAAGATATGACCATCCACTGTGCACACCACCTCATTTCAACATGGATAACTGGGGAATATTTGGTTGAGACGTTGATACTGTAGATTACAACCTATATTCACTCACTCAAAAAGACAGACAAAAGTTAGTTGAATTTCCAATGTGCTATCACTATGCTTTTAACCATTAAAAAGCACTTAATGTCAGATATTTTGTTTATTTATACAAAGATCAATGTTATCACTGTGCTTCATCTAATAGCAGAACCATATGACCTGGATTGCAGTTGATATTACATTTAGACATGATGCAAGTGATCAATGCCGTTCGAGATGTTGCCCAGATTATTACAGCAATTATGAAGATCTCCACAAACCTGCGCATAACCTACAGTATGCTTGCTATACTATCTTGAACATGCAAGCTTTATATGATTACGTAGGAAGACATTTTTTGTTACAGTAATGTCAAAATGTGGCCATGGATGTGTTACTCATTTTAAGGTTTAATGTTAGTTTGTAAGATAGCCTTAACTTTAGGCTATTTACTGTATTACAGAAGTAATATTGAATTGTGTTTGGTTGACAACACAACCAAATATCACAATTTAAAAGGAGATGTATCTACTGCTTGGATAGTTCCATCTGAGCCACTGGCTTCATCCCATTCTTTAACTTTTTGGTTTAGATGGAGACGTGAATCCAACATATCAATTATTAATTGGTAGACAAACTGGAATTAAAGCCAGACTAAGTCAGTGGCACAAATGGAACTATCCAGGCAGAAGTTACATCTCCTTCAAATGTTGATATTTGGTTGCATTGACAACAAAAGACATTTCAATATCACTAAATATAATTATATGTATTGTCTATTTTTAGTTGAATACTGGGTTGAATAGAAACAATATACTGCATGTTACTGACTTTGCAAATGCTATTTAGGCCTAAATAGCATCATTGATTTTATTTGCTCTGTTAAACCTACCCTTTGGTAGCAACAGTGACAATATAAACGCAACATGCAACAATTTCAAAGATTTTACTGAGTTACAGTTCATATACTGTAAGGCAGTCAAAACCTGACAAAAAAAACATAAGCCTATGCAACATTAACCAATTAAAAACAATGTTGTAATGATGAGGTTTGTGCAGTAGGCTATAGGCCCAATACATTATCACTGCATATTGACTATGCTTGAATTGCCCTGCCAATGTTGTTCTTCTCAGACCATTTTGAAATTGTATTTCAACAGGTTGGTGGCACCTTAATTGGGGAGGATGGGCACATGGTAATTTCTGGAGCGGAATAAGTGGAAAGGTGTCAACAACATCAAACACATGGTTTCCAGCCATTATTATGTGCCCTCAGCAGCCTCCACTGCTTTAGGTATATGATCACACTGGTAATAGATAATTTGTTGTATTACTTGTGAGGCACAGCTGAGTGAGCATAATAATTAGCATTTTTTTTTACTGGACTGATAGCCTGCATCTGATGGTCAGTCTGAGGCCAGGTAGGGAGCAGTGGTGAGGCTGCCTCTCACCCGACTCCCTGTACCTCCTCTCTCTCTCCCTCAGCTGAGAAAAGGGGGATTCAGTCTTCCAGCTGATGGCGAAACTCAAGTCGCACTGCATTATTTCTGCCTCATGCACCAATTCATGTTGTTACTCCTATGATCAGAGAAAGTGCAATATGCCTCGATATTAAGAAAGACACAAGCCACAAATAATAACAAAGCAAGCTTTTCGAAACGCGCATTTTATGGCTTACAAAACTGTTGAACAGTGTTGACAGTGCTGAATAACAACTTAAACATAAACTTACTCATAAAAGCAGCAGTTCTTTGCTATGTTCGTTGAGTCGTGATCTAGTCATGATTTTAAAAGTTTTGAAATCTCACATTATCAACTTTGCTGTGCGTTCGAGGCTTATTTTTACAGTCCATGGCCAGAGGAAACGTGATCTGAGCTCTCTGATTGGCCAGCGGTAGGCCTATAGGTGCACTTGATTTGCTCTCAGGTGCTGCAGGATAAGTGGAGTTCTACCTTCAGACACATGAAATGGGAACACTTTGGCTTCCCGGTGCTAGCGCTGCTGAACCAAGTGCACCTACGGTCAACAGCGCAAAATAAAATTAAAAAAATAGGAACGCAAGGCTTTATTGTTGGGTTTTTTACAGAAATGTTTGGTGATCAGCTAGGAATGGCTTGGAGATCGACCAGTCGATCGGATCAACCGGTTGGTGACCACTGATATAAGGAAATTAGTCAATTGAAATAAATAAATTAGGCCCTAATCTATGGATTTCACATGACTGGGATTACAGATATGCATCTGTTGGTCACAGATCCCTTTAAAAAAAAGTAGGGGCATGGATCAGAAAACCAGTCAGTATCTGGTGTGACCACCATTTGCCTCATGCAGCGCGACACATCTCCTTCGAGTTCATCAGGCTGTTGACGGTGGCATGTGGAATGTTGTCCCACTCTTCTTCAATGGCTGTACAAATTTGCTGGATATTGGCGGAAACTGGAACACGCTGTCGTAAACGTGGATCAAGGGCATCCCACACATGCTCAATGGGTGACATGTTTGGTGAGTATGCATGTAAGAACTGGGACAATATTCAGCTTCCAGGAATTGTGTACAGATCCTTGAGACATGGGGACGTGCATTATCATGCTGAAACATGAGGTGATGGTAGCGGATGAATGGCACTACAAAGGGCCTCAGGATCTCATCACGGTATCTCTGTGCATTCAAATTGCCATCGATAAAATGCAATTGTGTTCGTTGTCCGTAGCTTATGCCCCCCATAACCCCACCGCCACCATTGGGCACTCTGTTCACAACATTGACATCAGCAAACCACCCGCCTACACGATGCCATCTGCCCATTACAGTTGAAACCGGGATTAATCCGTGAAGAGCAGACTCCTCAAACTGCAGTCAGGTCAAGACCCTGGTGAGGATGACGAGCACGCAGATGAGCTTCCCAGGGACGGTTTCTGACAGTTTGTGCAAACCCACAGTTTCATCAGCTGTCCGGGTGGCTGGTCTCAGATGAAGAAGCCGGATGTGGAGGTCCTGGGTTACACGTGGTCTGCGGTTGTGAGGCCGGTTGGACGTACTGCCAATTCTCTAAAATGACATTGGAGGCGGCTTATGGTAGAGAAATGAACATTAAATTATCTGGCAACAGCTCTGGTGGACATTCTGCAGTCAGCATGCCTATTGCATGCCCCCTCAAAACTTGAGACATCTGTGGCATTGTGTTGTGTGACAATACTGCACATTTTAGAGTGACCTTTTATTCTCCCCAGCACAAGGTGCACCTGTGTAATGCTCACTAACACATGTAAACAAATTTGTGCACAAAATCTGAGGGAAATAAGGATTTCTGGGATCTTTTATTTAAGCTCATGAAACATGGGACCAACACTTTACGTGTTGCGTTTATATTCTGGTTGAGTATATTTCATTTTTAAGTGGAGATCTCACAACAATCATTCTAACGATATCACATTGGTAATAGTCAGTGGCAAATGTCAAAGCTAAGCAGGACTGGGCTTGGTTAAAACCCTGGATGGGATACCAAAGGGTAGCTGTAGATAGATCAATTCTCCAGTAGGAGGTGCTGCCCAGTCTTTTTTTTATTTTTTATAATGGATATAACGTTGAAGATCTGACGTTGTTTTAAAGGTACAAATTCAACATATTTTATACAAGGTTTGTCTATGTTGAAATGTGGTTACCATGATTACATACTCCTGTGTTTGAAATGTCACCCTCAAAACAACAGTTGATTACTTTTTTTGAAATCCAAAGTTATTTTCCAAAGAGATTTCACATCACAATATGTTGACAAATTATGCTGAAACAACCTTGATTTAATCAGTTTGTGCCCAGTGGACAGCTGCCTTGTTTTTATGGTTCTGCATTACTGTCTTGTACACTTGGATTTAGTGATAGTATTACGTTTATTACATCTAACATTAAAAGGAGAGTACAAAACAGATGACCATGGAGTCATTGTTGAACTTTTCTTGATGAACTACCGGTATCTAAAAACGAATAAGGTTTATCTATTTCACATACCTACCTCAATTCAATTGACTTAATTTAAAATGAGCGGCATTAACCATGGTCCACTTTCTAGATTCTATCTATTTGCTGTGAGATACATTTATCGGCAAATAGAAACTATTTACACTTGTTTTCACTGTGTTTGGCGAACTTTGATTGGTTAATTAATGGGGGGAACTGAAACTGAGAGAAATTGAAGTCGAGAGTGGAGCTGTCCATGGTTCCCCGGCCCCAGACTAAATTATTATTCCTCAGGTACTCTTTCACAACCTGCAATCGACTGCCTTCCACCGAGACTGGAAATTAAACATATCCATCTGAACAAATAGAATTGGCATTTCATTAATTAAATTGTTGGCGTAATTCATTAAGTCCTAAGATCATTAATACTCAGACGCCTCAGCGGATTAATTACTGTTGGACTTGGGACTTCCTTTTTAAGCACGGGGGCTTACAATAGCACACAATCAATGCTCCTAACATTAGATAAAACAGAATGCTTTGTAGTTTGCCTTTCTGTTTCCCCTCTATTGTTAGTTAGAGGGATGGGAAGAAACAAGGCTGTCATTTAACTTGTGACAAATGAGTAGAGCGTCTGGTAACATCAGCAAACCATGGAAATCATCTGAATGAGTCACTATCAGAATCAGAAATGACCAAGTACTTAGGCTTCTGCAGGATAATAGGCTGTATTCACTTGAAAATAAGGGTCTTAAAAGTATACTATCATAGGCCGGGCGGAAGTCTTATTTGTCTAACCAATATTTTACCAGGTAAGACAACTGCATGAGAACACATTGCCATTACAACAATTACCTGGGGTAGAGTTGCAGGGCAGAGGAGAGGGGTTGAATGAGTGAATTGGAAGTGCTGTACATATTCTTGTTCTATGCGTGCAGAATAGTGTCCATCTGGTGTGTAAACAGACCATATATGCTCAGTGACGCCGAGCGATGAGTCAGCGTGGTGGTACGTCAGCACCGTTTAGGGCAAGGTCACCTGGTGACCAGCATAGTGGGTTGGACTGACTTGCAGACCTCTTCAACAACACGGTCATCCTCCAGCCATGGACTATGGATTATTTATAGTCATGCATTATGTTTGAATATTGTATGCAGCATATTACTATTCTTTCATTACTATAGTCATGTTTTAAATATTGTGTATGATTACGAAATATATTATATTTTAAGGTTTATAAAATGGTACACAATAGTACTACAGATTGAAAGATTGATTGAATCATCAGCTCACAATGACTCCCCACGGTGCTGTTCCAACAAAAGTATATTTTTATGTACCATCCATAAAGACTAAGAAAGTGTCATGCGTTTTAAATGAGATCAGGCCAAAATGTTGGCACAGTACCTTCCGCCTTAATAAATCGCGGTGCATGAGCTCTTCTGAGGGAGTGTAAGGAGGATTTGGGAAGATTTGCGAAGACACATTTTTGCCCATTAAGAGCGGCCTTTCGTTGTTAATCTGCTAGGTACCTCACAGTAGCTCCAGAGGACCACAGGATTTGTGTGTGGGCAGAGCTTATACTGAATCACAATACACTTTCAGTATCAAATATTCAGCAATCTCAAAGACACACCTACAGTTGAAGTCGGAAGTTTACATACACCTTAGCCAAATACATTTAAACTCTGTTTTTCACAATTCCTGACATTTAATCCTAGCAAAGATTCTCTGTTTTAGGTCAGTTAGAATCACCACTTTATTTTAAGAATGTGAAATGTCAGAATAATAGTAGAGAGAATGATTTATTTCAGCTTTTATTTCTTTCATCACATTCCCAGTGGGTCAGAAGTTCACATACACTCAATTAGTATTTGGTAGCATTGCCTTTAAATTGTTTAACTTGGGTCAAATGTTTCGGGTAGCCTTCCACAAGCTTCCCACAATAAGTTGGGTGAATTTTGGCCCATTCCTCCTGACAGAGCTGGTGTAACTGAATCAGGTTTGTAGGCCTCCTTCATTTTACATTTTTACATTTTACGTCATTTAGCAGACGCTCTTATCCAGAGCGACTTACAGTTAGTGCATACATTATTCTTTTTTATATCCATACTGGCCCCCCGTGGGAATCGAACCCACAACCCTGGCGTTGCAAACGCCATGCTCTACCAACTGAGCTACCTCCCTGCCGGCCATTCCCTCCCCTACCCTGGATGACGCTGGGCCAATTGTGCGCCGCCCCATTGGTCTCCCGGTTGCGGCCGGCTACAGCAGAGCCTGGATTCGAACCAGGATCTCTAGTGGCACAGCTAGCACTGCGATGCAGTGCCTTAGACCACTGCGCCACTCGGGAGAAAAAGCACACGCTTTTTCAGTTCTGCCCACAAATCTTCTATAGGATTGAGGTCAGGGCTTTGTGATGGCCACTCCAATACCTTGACTTTGTTGTCCTTAAGCCATTTTGCCACAACTTTGGAAGTATGCTTGGGGTCATTGTCCATTTGGAAGACCCATTTGTGACCAAGCTTTAACTTCCTGACTGATGTCTTGAGATGTTGCTTCAATATATCCACCTAATTTTCCTTCCTCATGATGCCATCTATTTTGTGAAGTGCACCAGTCCCTCCTGCAGCAAAGCACCCCCACAGCATGATGCTGCCACCCCCGTGCTTCACGGTTGGGATGGTGTTCTTCGGCTTGCAAGCTACCCCCTTTTTCCTCCAAACATAACGATGGTCATTATGGCCAAACAGTTCTATTTTTGTTTAATCAGACCAGAGGACATTTCTCCAAAATGTACGATCTTTGTCCCTGTGTATATATTCTAGTTTTGTCCCTTTAGGGCACCTGTAACCCCCCCTTGCTTACCTACGTTGAAATGCTTGGAATGTTCTTCCTGTGAAACTCGCTGTTGGCTGGGCTCCCTGCCTGTGCCATTAAACCCCTACAACTCATCCAGAACACTGCAGCCCATCTGGTGTTCAACCTTCCCAAGTTCTCTCACGTCACCCCGCTCCTCCGCACACTCCACTGGCTTCCAGTTGAAGCCCGCATCTGCTACAAGACCATGGTGCTTGCCTACGGAGCTGTGAGGGGAACGGCACCTCCGTACCTTCAGGCTCTGATCAGTCCCTACACCCAAATGAGGGCATTGCGTTCACCTCTGGCCTGCTGGCCCCCCTACCTCTGCGGAAGCACAGTTCCCGCTCAGCCCAGTCAAAAATGTTCGCTGCTCTGGCACCCCAATGGTGGAACAAGCTCCTCACGATGCCAGGACAGCGGAGTCACTCACCACCTTCCGGAGACATTTGAAACCCCACCTCTTTAATACCTGGGATAGGATAAAAGTAATCCTTCTACCCTCCCCCTCCCACACCCCACAATTTTGTTGTTGTTGATATATTGTAAAGTGGTTGTCCCACTGGCTATCATAAGGTGAATGCACCAATTTGTAAGTCACTCTGGATAAGAGCATCTGCTAAATGACAAAAATGTAAATGTAAAAAATGTAAATGAAAATGTAAACACATTAAAACAATGCCCACGTTAATTTCTACTCCCGTCTCATGTCCTGTCCTTATATTAGTTGTATAAGTAATACAGTGTGCTATACAACAAAACTGGCGACGAGGAAGAAACGTTGTCACGTTGGTGCTCATCGTCTTCGGCAGAAAGTCTGAGTTAAATTCGTTAAAAAAAAATTCTCGCTGTAGAAAGACGCAAACATAACGTGGAGCTAGCCAGTCGAGTGATGCTAGCTAGCCTTTGATGTCACGGCAACGAGAGCCTCGAGGGATAGGAAGAGTTTCGCTGCGGGAGAAAGTGAAGTCATCGTGAGTTAAAAGTAAGAAAAATAAACCGAAAATGTCTGCATTGATTGGAAATATAGGAACATTTGATGAATCTGTGGAACAATGGAGTTCTTAAACAGAACGTTTTGAGTACTTTGTGTTGGCAAATGGAATTAAAGCAGAAGTCGTTGTGCCAACATTTTTGACTGTTATGGGAGGAAAAACATTCAATCTACTGCGCAGCCTAGTAATGCCTGAAAAACCTGGTGATAAATCATATGATGAAATTGTGGCTACCTTAAAAGGACATTATTCTCCCAAACCATTGATAATCGCAGAGAGATTCCAGTTTCATAAGAGAAATCATGAGGAGGGGGAATCAATCTCACAGTTTGTGGCTGTATTGAAACAGTTATCTGAACACTGTGAATTTGGGCGATCAATGAGTGACACTATACGTGATAGGTTAGTGTGTGGCATGCGCAGCGAGGCAATTCAGAAATGCCTTTTGACTGAGAGTAACTTAACATTGCAGAGAGCAATAGAAGTAAGTACGTCAATGGAAATGGCAAATAAAGGCGCACAACAGCTAAGTGCATCGACCATAGTGCATAAGGTGTCTAAGGAATTAAAAAACAAGGCAGGAGATGGGAAGCCATGCTATCGCTGTGGGAAACCAGGTCACCAAGCAGAGGAGTGTTGGTGCAAAGAGTTAGACTGCAGAATTTGTGGAAAAAAGGGTCACATCGAACGTGCATGTAAAAAAAAAAAGACACAATCAAACAAAAGTACTGAACAAAGGAAAAGCGACTTCAGGAAGAACAAAAAGTGAGTGCATAAAATGGAGCACACAGAGGATGAACAGAGTGAAACCCTATCTGAAGGAGAAGAATCTATGCATGTTATGTCAATTTCAGACAATGGATACGGGTACTGGGTGACACCGCTACTGGATGGAAACGCAGTACGGATGCAAGTGGACACTGGAGTAGCCATATCTTTGCTGTCTGAGGCTGTATACAAGGAGAAACTACATCACCTCACACTACAGCCCACAAAGATGACGCTGAAAACATACACCGGTGAGATTGTTCCAGTGAGAGGAAGCGTGATTGTTACAGTGGAGCTCAACAAACAGAAGGTAAAGCTACCACTCTACATTGTGAAAGGCAACCATCCAGCATTGCTAGGACGCACATGGCTGGCAAAGATCAAACTAAACTGGCAGGTAATTCACATGGTTGTAAAAGAGGACACAAACCTACAAGGGATATTGAGGAAACACGCGGATGTGTTCAAAGGAGAACTTGGCAGTATGAAGGACATAACAATTAAACTGACCGTGAAACCAGACAGCAAGCCAAAATGCTTCAAAGCTAGACCTGTCCAGTCATAAAAAAAGATGGATCACTCAGACTCTGTGGTGATTTCAAAGTCACCATTAACGCAGTCTTGACTGCTGAAAAATATCCACTACCCCTCATTGACGTCCTCTTTTCTGGTTTAGCTGGAGGACAAAAATTCAGTAACATAGACTTATGTCAGGCCTATCTACAGATGCATGTGGACCAAGAGTCACAAGAACTGTTGACCATAGTGACTCACAAAGGACTGTACAGGTACCGGAGGCTTCCTTTTGGAATCACCTCAGCTCTGGCCTTGTTTCAGAGAGCTATGGACAAGATACTGAGCGGGCTCACCGGGGTCCAATGTTACCTCGATGATCTACTCATCACCGGCAAAGACGAGCAGGAGCACCTGAGAAACCTGAACGCTACACTACAGAGATTGGAGGAGTACGGTCTGGGGGCTCCGGAAGGACAAATCCGGTCCTCTGTTGAGTACCTAGGCCACGTCATCGACAGTGCAGGGCTCCACAAGGCGCCATCGAAGGTGAAGGCCGTTGCAGAAGCTCCATCGACACAGAACGTGAGTCAGCTGAGATCATTCTTAGGACTACTGACATACTACGCAAAGTTTGTGCCAAACCTAGCTAACATGTTAAAGCCACTGCATTAACTTTTGAACAAAACCAAACAGTGGAAGTGGACAGAGAGATGTGAGGAGGCCTTCAAGAAAGTGAAAACAGCCTTAGCTCAGTCAGAGGCCCTAACCCACTTCAACCCCAACTTGCCATTACAGTTGGCATGTGATGCATCGCCTTATGGCGTTGGTGCGGTTGTCTCACACATCATGCCATCAGGCGAAGAAAGGCCAATTGCTTTCGCATTACAGACCTTAAGTAAAGCCGAGAGCAATTATGCACAGATAGAGCGTGAAGCACTCGCCATTGTGTTTGGAGTTAAGACATTTCATCAGTTTCTGTTTGGCCGACGATTCACACTGCTGACGGACCATAGACCCCTCACCTCCATCTTTGGTCCCCACACCGGCATTCCGTCGCTTGCAGCCAGCCGCATGCATCGATGGGCGTTATTGTTATCTGCTCACCAGTACGATATCAAGTACAGAAGGTCTGAGCAGCACTGCAATGCAGATGGCCTCTCAAGGCTTTCTTTACCTGTCGCACACACTGAGCACTCCCAGGCTGAAATCTTCTACTTCAAGGAAGTGACGAACGCCCCAGTTACATCTGTCCAAGTGAAAAAGTTCACCCACACTGATCCAGTGATGCCTGAGGTCGTGGACATTGTCACTCGTGGAAAAGAAGGAGAGATGTCGGACAGCCTACAACCTTACCTAGTGAGGAGAAACAAGCTCACATTTCAGTTTGGATGCTTGCTATGGGGTTTTCGAGTCATCATACCGCCGCCACTGAGAAGGCAGGTGCTTGAAGAACTCCATTCAGGGCACTGTGGCATGGTGCGAATGAAGGAGATTGCACGCAGCTACTTTTGGTGGCCAGGTCTGGATGCAGCTATCGAAGACAAGGTCAAGTCATGTTCTGCATGTCAAAAGATGAGGAACATGCCTCAGCTAGCGCCACTACACCCATCGGACTTCCCAGAGGAGCCTTGGCAGCGAGTCCACATAGACTATGCAGGCCCACTGGAGGATCGTATGTTTTTAGTCGCAGTTGACGCACACAGCAAATGGCCTGAGGTCACAGTGATGAAGAGCACCTCAGCGGAGAGAACCATCAAAGAGCTACGGCCAATTTTCAGTTGCTTCGGCTTGCCAACGCAACTCGTTAGTGATAATGGCCCTCAACTGGTGTCTGAAGAGTTCCGGTCACTCATGTAAGCAAATGGAATTCAGCACATCAAGTCAGAGCCGTATCACCCTGCAACGAACGGCCTTGCTGAAAGGTTTGTCCAAATGATGAAGCAAGCTTTTAAATCATCACAAGGGAACGGCTCCCTCAATAGGCGTCTAAACACCTTGTGATACAGTGAATTAAAAGTGAAATAATCTGTCTGAAAAATTACTTGTGTCATGCACAAAGTAGATGTCCTAACCGACTTGCTAAAACTATAGTTTGTTAACAAGAAATGTGTCTAGTGGTTGAAAAACAAGTTTTAATGACTCCAACCTAAGTGTATGTAAACTTACGACTTCAACTGTATGTCTAAAATATATTTTCTGTTTCCAATACAGGATTAGTGTTTTAAGCTTTTGTTCTCGTTTGCATAACAAATAAATGTGAAATTAAATAGCACCTGCTATTTAAAAGAACTTAGCTCTACGGTAACAAGATACAGTGCTGAAAAAAAGTATTTAGTCAGCCACCAATTGTGCAAGTTCTCCCACTTAAAAAGATGAGAGAGGCCTGTAAAAAAAATCCAGAAAATCACATTGTAGGATTTTTTATGAATTTATTTGCAAATTATGGTGGAAAATAAGTATTTGGTCAATAACAAAAGTTTCTCAATACTTTGTTACAGTGGGGAGAACAAGTATTTGATACACTGCCGATTTTGCAGGTTTTCCTACTTATAAAGCATATAGAGGTCTGTAATTTTTATCATAGGTACACTTAAACTGTGAGAGACGGAATCTAAAACAAAAATCCAGAAAATCACATTGTATGATTTTTAAGTAATTAATTTGCATTTTATTGCATGACATAAGTATTTGATACATCAGAAAAGCAGAACTTAATATTTGGTACAGAAACCTTTGTTTGGTCATACGTTTCCTGTAGGTCTTGACCAGGTTTGCACACACTGCAGCAGGGATTTTGGCCCACTCCTCCATACAGACCTTCTCCAGATCCTTCAGGTTTCGGGGCTGTCGCTGGGCAATACAGACTTTCAGCTCCCTCCAAAGATGTTCTATTGGGTTCAGGTCTGGAGACTGGCTAGGCCACTCCAGGACCTTGAGATGCTTCTTACGGAGCCACTCCTTAGTTGCCCTGGCTATGTGTTTCGGGTCATTGTCATGCTGGAAGACCCAGCCACGACCCATCTTCAATGCTCTTACTGAGGGAAGGAGGTTGTTGGCCAAGATCTCGCGATACATGGCCCCATCCATCCTCCCCTCAATACGGTGCAGTCGTCCTGTCCCCTTTGCAGAAAAGCATCCCCAAAGAATGATGTTTCCACCTCCATGCTTCACGGTTGGGATGGTGTTCTTGGGGTTGTACTCATCCTTCTTCTTCCTCCAAACACGGCGAGTGGAGTTTAGACCAAAAAGCTCTATTTTTGTCTCATCAGACCACATGACCTTCTCCCATTCCTCCTCTGGATCATCCAGATGGTCATTGGCAAACTTCAGACGGGCCTGGACATGTGCTGGCTTGAGCAGGGGGACCTTGCGTGCGCTGCAGGATTTTAATCCATGACGGCGTAGTGTGTTACTAATGGTTTTCTTTGAGACTGTGTTCCCAGCTCTCTTCAGGTCATTGACCAGGTCCTGCCGTGTAGTTCTGGGCTGATCCCTCACCTTCCTCATGATCATTGATGCCCCACGAGGTGAGATCTTGCATGGAGCCCCAGACTGAGGGTGATTGACCGTCATCTTGAACTTCTCCCATTTTCTAATAATTGCGCCAGCAGTTGTTGCCTTCTCACTAAGCTGCTTGCCTATTGTCCTGTAGCCCATCCCAGCCTTGTGCAGGTCTACAATTGTATCCCTGATGTCCTTACACAGCTCTCTGGTCTTGGCCATTGTGGAGAGGTTGGAGTCTGTTTGATTGAGTGTGTGGACAGGTGTCTTTTATACAGGTAACGAGTTCAAACAGGTGCAGTTAATACAGGTAATGAGTGGAGAACAGGAGGGCTTCTTAAAGAAAAACTAACAGGTCTGTGAGAGCCGGAATTCTTACTGGTTGGTAGGTGATCAAATACTTATGTCATGCAATAAAATGCAAATTAATTACTTAAAAATCATACAATGTCATTTTCTGGATTTTTGTTTTAGATTCCGTCTCTCACAGTTGAAGTGTACCTATAATAAAAATTAAAGACCTCTACATGCTTTGTAAGTAGGAAAACCTGCAAAATAGGCAGTGTATCAAATACTTGTTCTCCCCACTGTATATACCCTTTGTTGGCAATGACACAGGTCAAACGTTTTCTGTAAGTCTTCACAAGGTTTTCACACACTGTTGCTGGTATTTTGGCCCATTCCTCCATGCAGATCTCCTCTAGAGCAGTGATGTTTTGGGGCTGTCGCTGGGCAACACAGACTTTCAACTCCCTCCAAAGATTTTCTATGGGGTTGAGATCTGGAGACTGGCTAGGCCACTTCGTTGCCCGGGCGGTGTGTTTGGGATCATTGTCATGCTGAAAGACCCAGCCACGTTTCATCTTCAATGCCCTTACTGATGGAAGGAGGTTTTCACTCAAAATCTCACGATACATGGCCCCATTCATTCTTTCCTTTACACGGATCAGTCGTCCTGGTCCCTTTGCAGAAAAACAGCCCCAAAGCATGATGTTTCCACCCCCATGCTTCACAGTAGGTATGGTGTTCTTTGGATGCAACTCAGCATTCTTTGTCCTCCAAACACGACGAGTTGAGTTTTTACCAAAAAGTTCTATTTTGGTTTCATCTGACCATATGACATTATCCCAATCCTCTTCTGGATCATCCAAATGCACTCTAGCAAACTTCAGACGGGCCTGGACATGTACTGGCTTAAGCAGGGGGACACGTCTGGCACTGCAGGATTTGAGTCCCTGGCGGCGTAGTGTGTTACTGATGGTAGGCTTTGTTACTTTGGTCCCAGCTCTCTGCAGTTCATTCACTAGGTCCCCCCGTGTGGTACTTGGATTTTTGCTCACCGTTCTTGTGAACATTTTGACCCCACGGGGTGAGATCTTGCGTGGAGCCCCAGATCGAGGGAGATTATCAGTGGTCTTGTATGTCTTCCATTTCCTAATAATTGCTCCCACAGTTGATTTCTTCAAACCAAGCTGCTTACCTATTGCAGATTCAGTCTTCCCAGCCTGGTGCAGGTCTACAATTTTGTTTTTGGTGTCCTTTGACAGCTCTTTGGTCTTGGCCATAGTGGAGTTTGGAGTGTGACTGTTTGAGGTTGTGGACAGGTGTCTTTTATACTGATAACAAGTTCAAACATGTGCCATTAATACAGGTAACGAGTGGAGGACAGAGGAGCCTCTTAAAGAAGAAGTTACAGGTCTGTGAGAGCCAGAAATCTTGCTTGTTTGTAGGTGACCAAATACTTATTTTCCACCATAATTTGCAAATAAATTCATAAAAAATCCTACAATGTGATTTTCTGGATTTTTTTTCCTCAATTTGTCTGTCATAGTTGATGTGTACCTATGATGAAAATTACAGGCCTCTCATCTTTTTAAGTGGGAGAACTTGCACAATTGGTGGCTGACTAAATACTTTTTTTCCCCACTGTACTTGAGGGTAAATGTCATTAGTTTCTCAGCATTTGTCAATGGATGAACTTGGCTTTGACCCAAGCTCTATAAAGGCTGAGAAACAGCAGAGAATGTGCTTGGTGTTGTGGAAGGATGCATGGATGTATTGAACAGTGTTAATTGTTTCATCTCAAGTGGTAAAGGCACTAGTTTACCTGACATGATGTATAGCTTCATTGCATTTTGTTCTGGCAGTAACCAGAATTACTGAAAACCTTCCAATATCTTAGGGTGTTTTCACACTTGGTCCCTTTCAGCCAATTTTTGTGAACTTTGCAGTTTGCTGAATTTTTTTTCCAGTGTGAACACTCCAAATGAACCAGAACCTTCAAAAGTGCCCCCGAAGCGAACCTAACTGAGACCATCTCGAGAGGTGGTCAGAGTTCGGTTCGCTTGAATTCCTCGGTCCAGTTCCCTTTTTTAGGGGCAATGTGAACACAAAGCTCCCAAGTTTCGATTGTCATTATTCCCACACACTAGAATACTGTAATACCATTTCCCCTGCCATAACCCCTCACAATGGTGCCAAAAAAAGAGTGAAGATGATGATGATGTGCCGGTTTGCAGAAAAATATGTATGCTGTTTTTTATATTGATTAGGGATTGTCTAGGATTCCAAAATATTTGTTGAGTTTTTAGTTCAGATTATTTGTTTGCAATATGTGATCTATAAAGAGAGCTTCATAAGCTGTTTATTCGTTTGTGGGGTTTGAATAGTGTGAGAATACAACAACATATTTGGTGAGAATCACAACACAGGATACAAAATCTATTATAGCTCTTAAAGGGGCAGTAGCCTACATTGAGTGTACAATTTTCAATTACAGCATTATTTAATCTGCAGTTATTCTTCAGCTATTTATTCTGTTACCAATTAATACTATCTTCTGATTACAATTATTATGTCACATCTTTTAACTAAATGCAATCTATTAGCTTCCAAAATGTGAGTAGGTATATATAGCTGTCCGATATCACGTTCTGATGGAATGGCTTGTCCTGCACTTTGTAAAAACCCAGAGTGCATTTAGTGAATGTTGGACAAAGATCTTGGTTACTTTCCAAACATAGCAATGTGAATGCAAAGAAGACTCGGACCACAAAATAGGTGAAGTGAACTGGCAAAAGAGTTGAGTCCTCATTCAAAAGCAAGGGCATTGTGAATACAAAAGAGAACTGAGTTTTTTGGGGGGGTTTTATCCCCAGAGTTCACTTTAAAGAGAACTGAGATCGGTTCTTTTAAAGAAGACTATATGTGAAAACACCCTTACATTTATCATTTATCAACACAGCAAAATCAATGGTGTACATTTAATTCTGAAAGTGCTAAATGTACATTATTTTCAGTGAACATATGAGTCCCACTGAACTGTTGTTAAAATAACACTTTTGAAAGTGTTGAAGATTTAACTCTGTTACAGTGTTCCCCATTCAACTCTTAAAGTATTCAAATGAACTTGATTGTGGTGTTTGCACAGCTCTACTCTAGAGTAATACGCAACATCTACAGTGTAAAACATAACACTTGATTTAGAGTAAACTGGACTCACTTTGATTAGTGCTGACTCTGTTACACTTTCTCAGTGTAAGAAATTAACACCTGCAGTGTTACAGTAAATCATTTTGGGGTGTTGTTTTAACACTGGATGGTGTAAAGCCTAATTTGAATATTTCCCAGAGGGCCTTTTCTTTTCGAGTGAATTGTATAGTTACAACCCATGACTGTATTTGTTAGTGACGGAGACATCATTATTGAATTCTTACCTTTTAAACTTTTACTGCAGTGGACTAAATCAGGTTCACACAGAGTGTTTCTTGGTAGTCTTAAACAAATCTACTTTGAAACAAAAGTATATACCTCACACACATGCTTAAAAAAAAAGAAGACACCATGTCAGATATAGAGTTGAAATGTATTCAATTTTGAGTTTGCATCCCAATATTACACTTTATATACATCACAGAAGACTCAAATATAACAAAACTGTTTGACATAGAAACACCGGATATTCTGCGAGTTTTTTCAAATAATGTTGATTAATTACTAAATTATGAAAGATATTAATAACATTTCACCCATGAGGCCACTAGGTCATTTGACTGCAGGAAAGGGCTACAGGCCTGTGGCTTTCAACAAGTGAGTACCTAGGCAAATGCTATGATTAAAATTAAACTCTATGACAATACAATACATATACAGTGGGGAAAAAAAGTATTTAGTCAGCCACCAATTGTGCAAGTTCTCCCACTTAAAAAGATGAGAGAGGCCTGTAATTTTCATCATAGGTACACGTCAACTATGACAGACAAATTGAGGAAAAAAAATCCAGAAAATCACATTGTAGGATTTTTAATGAATTTATTTGCAAATTATGGTGGAAAATAAGTATTTGGTCACCTACAAACAAGCAAGATTTCTGGCTCTCACAGACCTGTAACTTCTTCGTTAAGAGGCTCCTCTGTCCTCCACTCGTTACCTGTATTAATGGCACCTGTTTGAACTTGTTATCAGTATAAAAGACACCTGTCCACAACCTCAAACAGTCACACTCCAAACTCCACTATGGCCAAGACCAAAGAGCTGTCAAAGGACACCAGAAACAAAATTGTAGACCTGCACCAGGCTGGGAAGACTGAATCTGCAATAGGTAAGCAGCTTGGTTTGAAGAAATCAACTGTGGGAGCAATTATTAGGAAATGGAAGACATACAAGACCACTGATAATCTCCCTCGATCTGGGGCTCCACGCAAGATCTCACCCGTGGGGTCAAAATGATCACAAGAACGGTGAGCAAAAATCCCAGAACCACACGGGGGGACCTAGTGAATGACCTGCAGAGAGCTGGGACCAAAGTAACAAAGCCTACCATCAGTAACACACTACGCCGCCAGGGACTCAAATCCTGCAGTGCCAGACGTGTCCCCCTGCTTAAGCCAGTACATGTCCATGCCCATCTGAAGTTTGCTAGAGTGCATTTGGATGATCCAGAAGAGTATTGGGAGAATGTCATATGGTCAGATGAAACCAAAATATATTTTTTTGGTAAAAACTCAACTCGTCGTGTTTGGAGGACAAAGAATGCTGAGTTGCATCCAAAGAACACCATACCTACTGTGAAGCATGGGGGTGGAAACATCATGCTTTGGGGTTTTTCTGCAAAGGGACCAGGACGACTGATCCGTGTAAAGGAAAGAATGAATGGGGCCATGTATCGTGAGATTTTGAGTGAAAACCTCCTTCCATCAGCAAGGGCATTGAAGATGAAACGTGGCTGGGTCTTTCAGCATGACAATGATCCCAAACGCACCGCCCGGGCAACGAAGGAGTGGCTTCGTAAGAAGCATTTCAAGGTCCTGGAGTGGCCTAGCCAGTCCCCAGATCTCAACCCCATAGAAAATCTTTGGAGGGAGTTGAAAGTCTGTGTTGCCCAGCGACAGCCCCAAAACATCACTGCTCTAGAGGAGATCTGCATGAAGGAATGGGCCAAAATACCAGCAACAGTGTGTGAAAACCTTGTGAAGACTTACAGAAAACGTTTGACCTGTGTCATTGCCAAAAAAAAGGGTATATAACAAAGTATTGAGAAACTTTTGTTATTGACCAAATACTTATTTTCCACCATAATTTGCAAATAAATTCATTAAAAATCCTACAATGTGATTTTCTGGAATATTCTTTCTCATTTTGTCTGTCATAGTTGACGTGTACCTATGATGAAAATTACAGGCCTCTCTCATCTTTTTAAGTGGGAGAACTTGCACAATTGGTGGCTGACTAAATACTTTTTTTCCCCACTGTATCATAAGGCCTTACTTTGATGGCCTAGTTTTACCCTAACACAGTAGAAAACCACATCAGGCCTGCAAGTCACATTATGCTGGCTTGCAAAGGGATGAGTAATTCCTATTGGAATCCTGCTAGATTTAGGATATCCAACAGTTGGAATTTTATTCACCCGTAACCTGCATTCAGAATGAATGTCAGATTTAAGAAAATTGCTAAAAAGACTACCTAAACTCTTTAAACCAGAACAACCATTTCAGTAATGGGTAAAATAAATCTAACTAACTGATTGGATTAGTTTAGAACATTTTATGTTATTTATCTTTGTGTAGCATAAGATTAATCAAATCAATCAATGTACATGCAAAAACACAGATATTAAAAACAATCCCCCCCAAAAATCTACCTGTGTAGCATAAGATTAATCAAATCAATCAATGTACATGCAAAAACACAGATATTAAAAACAATCCCCCCCAAAAATCTACCTGCAATAGAGCATGCTGGGAAATATGATACTGTTGATCGTTGTTTTGATGGGATTGTTTTACTCTCCGAAGTCTAAAACAATAACTCTGGTTATTAACACCAACATTGGGGGTTATTCTACACCACTGATTGTTAATTTCACTCCTACATAGTGCATTTAACTCCTGAATCAACACTAGAAATGTTACACTGATTAATCGACACTGGCCAATTTGCTGTGAAGTGTTCAAGTAAAATTGGTCTGGTCCTACCTTCAAGCAGTTATTGCAATGTATTGGATTTTTTTGACAAGACAGGATAGCACTCAGTCTGTTGTGCTGCACTTTAAAACTGTGTACCTAATATATATACAGTACCAGTCAAAAGTTTGAACACACCTACTCATTCAAGGGTTTTTCTTTATTTTTACTATTTTCTACATTGTAGAATAATAGTGAAGACATCAAAACTGTGAAATAACACATATGAAATCATGTAGTAACCAAAAAAGTGTTCAACAAATCAAAATATATTTTAGATTTTAGAATCTTCAAAGTAGTCACCCTTTGCCTTGATGACAGCTTTGCACACTCTTGGCATTCTCTCAACCAGCTTCACCTGGAATACTTTTTCAACAGTCTTGAAGGATTTCCCACATTTGCTGAGCACTTGTTGGCTGCTTTTCCTTCACTCTGCAGTCCAACTCATCCCAAACCATCTCAATTGGGTTGAGGTCGGGTGATTGTGGAGGCCAAGTCATCTGATGCAGCACTCCATCACTCTCCTTCTTGGTCAAATAGCCTGGAGGTGCGTTTTGGGTCATTGTCCTGTTGAAAGAAAAATGATAGTCCCACTAAGCGCAAACCATATGGGATGGCATATCGCTGCAGAATGCTGTGGTAGCCATGCTGTTTAAGTGTGCCTTGATTTCGAAATAAATAACAGACAGTGTCAGCAGCAAAGCACCCCCACACCATCACACCTCCTTCTATATGCTTCACGGTGGGAACCACACATGCGGAGATAATCCGTTCACCTACTCTGTGTCTCACAAAGACATGGCGGTTGGAACCCAAAATCGCAAATTTGGACTCATCAGACCAAAGGACAGATTTCCACCGGTCTAATGTTCATTGCTCGTGTTTCTTGGCCCAAGCAAGTCTCTTCTTCTTATTGGTGTCCTTTAGTAGTGGTTTCTTTGCAGCAATTCGACCATGAAGGCCTGATTCATGCAGTCTCCTCTGAACAGTTGATGTTGAGATGTGTCTGTTACTTGAACTCTGTGAAGCATTTATTTGGGCTGCAATCTGAGGTGCAGTTATTCTAATGAAGTTATCCTCTGCAGCAGAGGTAACTCTGGGTCTTCCTTTCATGTGGCAGTCCTCATGAGAGCCAGTTTCATCATAGCGCTTGATGGTTTTTGGGACTACACTTGAAAAAACTTTCAAAGTTCTTGACATTTTCTGGATTGACTGACCTTCGTGTCTTAAAGTACCGTATTTTCCGCACTATAAGGCGCACTTAAAAGCCTTTAATTTTCTCCAAAAACGACAGTGCGCCTTATAATCCGGAGCGCCTTATATATGGATCAATTGGTTAATTGGTTGATCCATGCTGGTTGTACACGCCGCTCAAGGCGCTCTGTCAAAATGTTTCAGTATGAAAAACCAATAAAAACAATTTAATAATAATGAAATGTTTCAGTACGACTGGTAAACTACAAAGCCGCACCGCTTGCAGCATTACGGCTACCGTTGTCAGTAAACACTGGTACTGTGCTTACTCACAGTCCCACACCACTTGTCTGTGTATAAAGACCCCAAAATGGCAGCTTTCAAGAGACACGCTTACGACGCAGAGTTCAAGCTCAAGGCTGTCGGTCACGCAGTAGAATATGGGAATAGAGCAGCAGCGAGAGAATTCAACATTAATGAATCAATGGGCTGATATATCAGTCTCAACTGTGGTCCAAGCTTTCACGAAGGCAGGAATAATCTCTAAACTGCCAGGCAACAGCAGCGACACTGACTCGGATAATGACGAGAGGGAGCCGGGCAGGTTGGATGCCGTAGTCGCCCAACTGTTCAATTCGGACACTGAAGAAGAAGAATTCGAGGGATTCGTGGACGGGGAATGAACTGAAAAAGTGAGCTTTACGTGTTATACGTAACTGAACAATGTTGAGTTATGCACTAACGTTTGATTTAGTGGTATCAGACTGTTTCTTTTACTACGTGTTTACTGAATCAGGGAAAAGTTCCCCTCCACGTTTGGGAGAAGAGTGAGCAAGGCTGGGAGATATTGTTAATATGCACATTAACGTTTGAACAACGTTACCATGGGAGTGAACGGAGTTGTCAGAACGCTTAATCCAGGCTCTGTCGTAGCTGGCCGCGACCGGGAGACCCATGGGGCGGCGCACAATTGGCCCAGCGTCGTCCAGGGTAGGGGAGGGAATTGCCGGCAGGGATGTAGCTCAGTTGGTAGAGCATGGTGTTTGCAACACCAGGGCTGTGGGTTCAATTCCCACGGGGGTATAAAAAATAATGTATGCACTAACTGTAAATCGCTCTGGATAAGAGCGTCTGCTAAATGACTAAAATGTAAAATGTAAATGTTAATAAAGTTTGACTTTATCTGACTGTTTTGTTGACATTCCCTTTAGCACAGCTCCATCTAGTGGATGCATAACGCAACCCCAGTCAATCGTTTGACTATTTTCTATTCTATGCGCCTTATAATCCGGTGCGCCCTATATATGAAAACAGTTCTAAAATAAACCAGTCATTGAAGGTGCGCCTTATAATCCGGTGCGCCTTATAGTGCGGAAAATACGGTAATGATGGACTACCTCATGAAGCTGGTTGAGAGAATGCCAATAGTGTGCAAAGCTGTCATCAAGGCAAACGGTGGCTATTTTGAAGAATCTCAAGTATAAAATATATTTTGATTTGTTTAACACTTTTTTGGTTACTACATGATTCCATATGTGTTATTTCATAGTTTTGATGTCTTCACTATTATTCTACAATGTAGAAAATAGTAAAAATAAAGAAAAACCCTTGAATGAGGTGTGTCCAAACTTTTGACTGGTACTGTATATATATTTTTTGACCTTTAACTGTTATGTACGAACAACTCAATCTTTGTAGGGAGATATGATTGTCTCAATGGATTTCACCTCACACATGATGGGTACACGGCAGTCAATATAAGGGTCCACATCAATTATGTCCCATAACCCACTGGATGGGCTTTTCCGCCAAGCTCCAAAATGTGGATGGCAAGACAAAACTAAAGAGAAAGTCGTAGCAGGAGTGAGTCAGGGGACGGTGATGCACAGAAATGTTATTTGATGAATCCAGAGAAGGCTGTGGTTGACAGGAAAATGTCAGTGGCTTGGCAGCCACATACGGTCCTCTCTCTCCAAACATCATCCCCCTGCCTCATGCATGTGGCAGAGCCAGGCCTGATTGTCACTTCAGCCCAGCCTTCATGTATTGTCATTTCTGTCTCTGTCTGTCTGCCAAATCAAATCAAATTGTATTCATTACATGCTTCGCAAACAATAGGTATGGACTAACAGTGAAATGCTTACTTACGGGCCCTTCCCAACAATGAAGGAAAGAAAGAAAATAGAGAAATAATAGAAAGGTGTAACACGTAATAATAAAAGTAATAATAGATACACAATGAGTAACGATAACTTTGCTATATACAAGGGGTACCAGTACCGAGTTGATGTGCAGGGGTTGAGGTAATTGAGGTAGATACTGTATGTTCATAGAGTATAACTAGGAATAAAGTGACAGATAGTAAACAGTAGCAGCAGCATATGTGATGAGTCAAAAAAGTTAGTGCAAAAAGGATCAATGCAGATAGTCCGGGTAGCTATTTGGTTAACTATTTAACTAATTATTTAGCAGTCTTATGGCTTGGGGGTAGTAGCTGTTCAGGGTCCTGTTGGTTCCAGACTTGGTGCATCGGTGATGTACTGGGCCGTGCGCATTACCCTCTGTAGCGCCTTGCGGTCAGGTTGGTCTGTCACTGTGGAATGGCTGGGGAGACAATGATGGAGCCTTATTGGCAAGGAGCAGCCCATGATTATAGCTCAGTGAGGGAGATAGGGGGTAAGAGATAAAGAGAGAAAAAAACAGAGAGAGAAACAGAGAGAACAAAGATGAGGGGAAGAGTTAGTCAAGAGAAACATGAGAAAGAGAGAGCAAACAAACTAGAGAGAAGGAAGGTTGTGGTAAAACCTTGCATGCCTGGGCACTAGGTAGTGAGGACACAGGATTTAAGAGGACCAGAGATGGTCCAGATATGAGGAACTGTCACAGGGTGTCTGAGCAGAGCACAGTGTGGGACTGTCCAACCCCCTCCAGAACCTAATTACTCATCAGCAGGAGCCACTGGCAGGACACACGTCCCATCCCCCCAAATAACACGGCCCAAGATCAAAGACAAACATGAAAAACAGAAATCCCACTGGGAACAGAAGTCATTCAACATCTATTCTATGTTGGTTTAATGTACTTTCATGGAAAATACGTGGAAACAACATTGATTAAACCAGTGTGTGCCCAGTGGGATGACATCACAGCCTCCCAATACTTCAACAGCACCTGTTGAATGGACATATGGCTAATTTGTTGTTGTTTACGTTCTCATCAAAGTCATATGTCTGTGAAGTACAGCTACTACATGCAGCACTCCCGCACCTGACAATTGAGGATGAAAGGCAGGCAGGAAGATTTTCATAAACACTCTCAAATCAACCAGACATAACAAAGAGGATTGAGTGACACATGGTGCAAGAAGAGCAGGCAGGATGTTGCAGAGAAAAAGAGAATGAATGTCTCCAGAGATCACAGAAACACACATCTTCTGTAGCTTCAGCTTCAGTTCCCGTCACTGTGTTTGCTTTGCTCCAGATGCTGCCTGGACAGGAAACCCCTGCTGTTGTACGTGGAGAGAAAAAGCCCACAACAACTTGATTGACTTTCTTTCTCGTTAATTAAACAAAGCTCACCTTGCTTCTCCAAACATCAGGGAACATAGCACACGAAGGCAGGGGACCCAGAGTGCTTTTTCTGCCTGAAACCCAACAGATGCCACTGTTTGCCACATCCCTCTCAGCCCCTCTCAGCACAGTGCCGGAGTGCGGGAGAGCAGATGCAGCTGGCACGTGGCAGACTGAAGCGCAGACGGTGCTTACAAAGGACGTTTCTCTGGTTTCTTCTATCATTTGTTTGTCTGCCTGAGTCTCTTACCTCTGGCAAAAGCACAACATCATTATGGGTAATACAATAAGCCTTGGTTTGTGCTATTCATCACCAAAATGCAGGTGGTGGCCTATTTTAATTAGATTTTTTTGATTTGGTATTCTTTACCTCACATCACAGAAATTGAGTGATGGTGCAATGCTAAGCACTTAGTCTGATTATTGAGTAATGTTCTTTTAAACATGGTCTCTCATCAGTTCAGAGTCTTATTGTAGAGGTACAGGGAGGTATTTGTAATATTTCCTTATAAAGAGATCACAGCTCTATTAAATGAGGAAGACACCAAAAAAGGTTTTGGAGCAATAACACTCCCATTTCAAAGACGTATTGATCTGTAGAATAATCAGACCTTTACTATAAACTCTGATATTGATCTTCTGTTCTTTCTTACAGTGCTTCAAGTGAAACTAGATTTGCATGAAAATTCAGTTATTCAGTTATGAGATAGGTATAATGTGAAAGGTACATTGTTTGTCATGAGAAAAAGTTGTATTACTTTCAGGTGTTTCTGTGCCATAGAATTTTTCACACAAAAAAAGACAGACGATTTGCTCTGTGACAGAGAGATAACCTTAGCTCCTCTCTCCTCTCCTCTCCTCTCCTCTCCTCTCCTCTCCTCTCCTCTCGCGCTCTCTCATCTCCCCTCTCTCCTTCCTTCAGCACCATCTTCTCTGACATGGCTGAGCCTGAGGCTTTGCTTCCTGGGCTGGATCTCCTCCGTTAACAGGCTGGCGACCTGAGTGCCAGAGAGCACCAGGATGGGCCCCTGATTAGGGATGCAGGTCAATGCCAGCTCATCAGCAGTACAGATAGTGTCTGTCCCACGGGGTCCAGGGCGAGAGCCCCTGATTCGTCCTGAGCTCCGGAGCAGTGCAGAGGCTGGTAATAAAACATGTCACATTCAATCACCTCACCTGCATCCCAACTGGAGCAGATCTTGTTTTACTTGACCACCTTCGATTGGGTTATTGATTCGCCGCCGCTTATTAACCTGCAGATTCACCCGGGATGAAATGGAAAAGCAGAGGGATCTGTCCCGCTCCAGAGCGCTCTGGATTGCCACCGTCTGTCCGTATCTGTCACCAGAGGAAGAAGGGAGAGAAGAGAGGGAGAGAGGAGACAGAGAATGAACTGAAGCGTGTAAAACTTTCATATTTCATTCTAGGACAAAACCTAGGAGTCTCCTGCTTTTGTACATGTCACTGTGCCTCAATACATTTACTGGATGCATACATCTGACAGTACATCAATATGTAATGCAAATCACACTCCCTGTGTATGCAGCAGTGTTTCAGTATGAGCATTCATGCCTACACTGTGTACATACATTCCCATTGGTAATACCTATTCAGACTTTACTCCAAAAGCATATTCAAAGGCTGCCTGTGTGAGGGGGAGTTTCCTGAGGTGCTCCACCTGTACACTGTTGTGTGACTCTGGGCTCAGCATATCTCTAAATAGGCCTTCCTCCACATGCGCACACACACACACACACACACACACACACACACACACACACACACACACACACAACCACTCCAATTAAAGGAGGGGGCTGATACGCTGTGGTAGAAGCCATCTATTACAACAGCTACAGGCTCTCGGTTGTAAAGTTATAACATTCTTGTTTTTACCTGGCTGTTTTGCATTCTACCAACATAGTGGGATAGGCAATATCCCTGGAAAACATAGACCTCAAATGCTTCTGTAGTTTTATTCACCTGTAGAGAGAGTTAACTAGCAATCTTAAACTACAACTGCATGTCTGACGAAAGGCATGAAAACATTTATTTCAGTCATTTAGCAGACGCTCTTATCCAGAGCGACTTACAAATTGGTGCATTCAACTTAGGATAGCCAGTGGGACAACCACCCCTGGAGGAGGGGGGGTGTAGAAGGATTACTGTTAGACCATTCCAGGTATTCCTTAAAGAGGTAGGGTTTCAAGTGTCTCCGGAAGGTGGTCAGTGACTCCGCTGTCCTGGCATCGTGGGGGAGCTTGTTCCACCATTGGGGTGCCAGAGCAGCGAATAGCTTTGACTGGGCTGAGCGGGAACTGTGCTTCCGTAGAGGTAGGGGGGCTAGCAGGCCAGAGGTGAATGAATGTAGTGCCCTCGTTTGGGTGTAGGGTCTGATCAGAGCCTGAAGGTAAGGAGGTGCCGTTCCCCTCACAGCTCCGTAGGCAAGCACCATGGTTTTGTAGTAGATGCGAGCTTCAACTGGAAGCCAGTGGAGTGTGCGGAGGAGCAGGGTGACATGAGAGAACTTGGGAAGGTTGAACACCAGACGGGCTGCAGCGTTCTGGATAAGTTGAAGGGGTTTAATGGCACAAGCAGGGAGCTGTAATCCAGACAGGAGATGACAAGTGCCTGGATTAGGACCTGTGCCGTTTTCTGTGTAAGGTAGGGTCGTACTCTGCGAATGTTGTAGAGCATGAACCTGCAGGATCGGGTCACCGCTTTGATGTTAGTGGAGAACGACAGGGTGTTGTCCAGGGTCACGCCAAGGTTCTTTGCACTCTGGGAGGCGGACATAATGGAGTTGTCAACCGTGATGGCGAGATCATGGAGCGGGCAGTCCTTCCCCGGGAGGAAGAGCAGCTCTGTCTTGCCGAGGTTCAGCTTGAGGTGGTGATCCGACATCCACACTGATATTTCTGCCAGACATGCAGAGATGTGATTCACCACCTGGTTATCAGAAGGGGGAAAGGAGAAAATGAATTGTGTGTCGTCTGCGTAGCAATGATAGGAGAGGATATGACAGAGCCAAGTGACTTGGTGTATAGAGAGAATAGGAGAGGGCCTAGAACTGAGCCCTGGGGGACACTAGTGGTGAGAGCACGTGGTGCGGAGACAGATTCTCACCACGCCACCTGGTAGGAGCGACCTGTCAAGTAGGACACAATCCAAAAGTGAGCAGCGCCGGAGATGCCCAACTCGGAGAGGGTGGAGAGGAGGATCTGATGGTTCACAGTATCAAAGGCAGCAGATAGGTCTAGAAGAATAAGAGCAGAAGAGAGAGAGTTAGCTTTAGCAGTGCGGAGAGCCTCTGTGACACAGAGAAGAGCAGTCTCAGTTGAATGACCAGTCTTGAAACCTGACTGGTTTGGATCAAGAAGGTCATTCTGAGAGAGATAGCAGGAGAGTTGGCTAGAGACGGCACGCTCAAGCGTTTTGGAGAAAAGAAAGAAGGGATACTGGTCTGTAGTTGTTGACATCGGAGGGATCGAGTGTAGGTTTTTTGAGGAAGGGTGCAACTCTCGCTCTCTTGAAGACGGAAGAGACATAGCCAGCGGTCAAGGATGAGTTGATGAGCGAGGTGAGGTAAGGGAGAAGGTCTCCGGAAATGGTCTAGAGAAGAGAGGAGGGGATAGGGTCAAGTGGGCAGGTTGTTGGGCAGCTGGCCGTCACAAGTCGCAAGATTTAATCTGGAGAGAGAGGGGAGAAAGAAGTCAAAGCATAGGGTAGGGCAGTGTGAGCAGGACCAGCGGTGTCATTTGACTTAATAAATGAGGATTGGATGTCGTTAACCTTCTTTTCAAAATGGTTGACAAAGTCATCCACAGAGAGGGAGGAGAGAGGGGGAGGAGGATTCAGCAGGGAGGAGAAGGTGGCAAAGAGTTTCCTAGGGTTAGAGGCAGAGGCTTGAAATTTAGAGTGGTAGAAAGTGGCTTTAGCAGCAGAAACAGAGGAAGAAAATGTAGAGAGGAGGGAGTGAAAAGATGACAGGTCCGCAGGGAGTCTAGTTTTCCTCCATTTCCGCTCGGCTGCCCGGAGCCCTGTTCTGTGAGCTCACAATGAGTCGTCAAGCCACGGAGCAGGAGGGGAGGACACATAAATAAAAGTTCACTCATCAACAAGAAGTGTGTGAATGAGTGAGTGGGAGAGTTGTCCCCCAGCAGCGGTGCACTGAAGTGATTATTTTTGCCTCACTGCCATTACAACCCATTAAATAACATATGCCGTAAATTATTGATTTTGGGCATTTCATCCAGCCCAACTTTGTTTCTTTGGATCTTTAATGAGCAACACCTGGGTTTTAGCGGTGGGCTATTAGGCAAAATATACAATGTTTGAATGTAAATCACAGTCATACTAAAAAATCACTTATTACAGTAAATTCCTTTAGTGTTACTTTAGGTCAAAAAGGTGTTACCATCTGTCAGTGTTGGGGAGTAACTGATTACATGTTACATGTAATCTGATTACAAAAAACTACAACTGTAATCATTTACGTTACTAGCAAAAACAGGACTCATGAGCAACAACATATGAAGTTCATAGGAGCATGTCAAATTTTGTGTCAAATGATAGCTAAGAATCTATATTTTAGAATAAAATTTGGAATAAGCAAAGGCTTTGATTTCTGTTCAAACAGATGGAAAAGGGGCCTTACAAAACATCTACTTGAAAAACTCTTAAACGGTATTAGAAATACATCAAAAGACAATAATGTTGAAGACCCTGACAACTATTATTAACACTTATATTTAGTTTTCTGCCTTTTGTAAGTTTAAGAAACATTGCCTTGTAATTCCGTTACCAAAAACCCACATATCTTTAAGATATTTTCTAATTTCTTTCCCTCATGAGGAGGGAGGATAATTAAAGTTCACAGAAGTAACAAGTAAAGGTAGACCTATCAATTAGTGATAGTGTTTTTATTGATTGTTAATAAATTATTAAGTGATTAAAACTCGAAATTCCGTTACCTAATTGGTAACGGAATTTCTGAAAAATCAGTAATGGAATTTCTGCAATTGAATTGGCTACAATGGGAAATCATAATCGTCACTAACCACAGTTGGGTTCACAAATGCGTTTGATGGATCCTTTCGTCTTCTTCTAATGCCGCTTAAGAGGAAAGTAATCCAAAAGTAATGGAAACTAATCAGATTACGTTACTGCGTTTGGGTAATCCAAAAGGTATGTTACTGATTACAATTTTGGATAAGTAACTGTAACGGATTACATTTAAAAAGTAACCTACCCAACCCTGCCATCTGGCCATGAATGAACTGCTCATGTAGCCTACTTGAACATCAGTTTAGCTTGGCCAAGCCAGTAACTTCTGAGTAAAACAATGTAACACAGATAGTAATGATTGACTATTGTCACTGTGAATGTTGAAATCTGGCGGTTGTTTGGTCTCGGTACGCATCTTTTAGCTGTAATTTGCAGTTGACATTTTTTGGGCATTTTTACGCATGGAGGGCCAATGTCATTATAGGTCAAGTTGTTTACAAGTGAAGGACAAGAGAATCCTACGTCTAAGAATTACCCATCCTCATCCAAATCTCCATTGCGCCCTGAGGCAGAAGGACAATTGTCTGGCTTTAACAATTTTGATAAAGCCTGCCAGCCAATAGCAGTGACATCAGCACATACTGCCTGATTGACAATTTGCCATTCATTCCACCGGCACACAACAGCATCAGTCTACCCTTTCCCTGCTATCCATTACAATAATGTTATTATGGCACCCGTATTGTACATTAATAATCATTATCCGGTACCAAACTGAGCTGTGCAAACAGTGAGACAATGAGACAGCCGGACGGCCTGCCGCTCCTCTCTCTCCCATGTTGCGGGCGAGTCAAGGTCGCCTGCTGCTTGCCCGCCTGGGCCCTGGTGGATTAGTTAATTTCCCGCCATCGTCTGGAAGCCATCTATTATGGAGATGTCACAGGACGCAGCGTGGAGGATAGAGGTAGCCTATCCCACGCCAGGCGCCTCCAGCGGGCCAACAGAAGTGACCTCATTAGGCTCGGAGGGGGTCAACGGCATGGGTTGCGGCCGGGTGTGGCTTGGCACATTTAGTTCTGATTAATCCACAATCTAGGAATCAGACCTGCTGCTCCTGGGGCTCCGGGTGCTCCCTCTATGAAGGCCTACTCATTATGCTGACGACATACACCCTGTCATTCACACCCCTGTTATAAATGTCTATTCACTGTTAAAGTGTTCCTTCTGTCAAGCACACTGGCATTATGCTGGGGAGGTGACATCTCCCTGTTATTACTGTCGATATAGAACTTGGATCACTATGAGAGGTAAAACAGGTTTTGGGGTCTATTGACCTTTAGATAACTCAATGTCTTTCAAACTATCACAATTGGAAACTAGGCCTACATTATGAGTTTGGAAAACATGTTACTGGGAGATTTTATGAATTGAGTGTGCCTTCACCTTGAAAAACTATTAATGTCTCCTCCCCCTCGACTTCCCAATATGTCTTCTTCGTCACCTTTTTTTTAGCCTGGATCGTCACCTTTTTGTCAACTGAATTGATCAGATATTGTTGATCTACACTTCAGGCAGTGTTTAATGCTTTTTGGCTTTGATGAAGTGATTAGCACTGATCCAGAATACCTGAGCTTGACGGACTTTGACTCCCGACCAGAGATTGCTATTGGAAGATTATCAGAAAGCAGAGCGACTGCTGTTCCCCGACGGCTGGTGAGGAAAAAGAGGACCAAATTATGAGCCAAAGTTACAATGAGACAGATTTATTGCCTGTAATTTAACTTTCTAAATCATTGACAAGAGCCGTCAAAATGCTTTTGTTCTTTTGGCTTCATCTTTGTTGTATGCCATCAAGGCAATATCTAATGCAGCCAAATCACTCCAGATCCAATGCAATATTCAACGTTCATCCAGGTCCCCAGGACATTGGGAGATGCCTTCAATACTGGCCACTAGGGGCAACGGTGAGCGCTATTACCATTGGCTCGCGGCTTGCTAGGGTGTTGTGGATGGAGATGGTGGATGGGCATAAACCACAAGCTCCGGCTCCGAGGATCACGGGTTCAATCCCAGTGCTAGACACTTGTTTAAAATTGTGGGTTTTGACCCATATCCCAAACCTTAACCCTTAACTTAACCAGTTGGAATTAATACCTAAACTTAACCGTCAAGTTGTTTCTGTTTTAACCCTATCCCAAACCTTAACCCTTAACTTGACCAATCAGAATGAATGCCTAAACTTAACAGTCACAACTTGATGTTTATCCCCCCTCTGGAAAAACGTTGAATACTGAAGTCAGACCGTGTCAGACCGGAGCTCTTGTTGATCTATTTTTTTTTAAATTAAGCCAGGCATTGTTGTTGTTCAGAGAGAAACAGTTTGTATCATTATCTGGTGCTTATAGGAGCAGAATATGTTTTTTACTTCAGTTACACTGCCTGGCTGTTTGAATTAATCTTGTGATGTAATTGCCTGGCAGTGGAAAAACAAGTTTAAAAAAATGAATCACTTCAACACCAGAAGACAAGAAAGCTAGTGTGGAGTGAAACAGAATAGGAGCCCGTAGAGAGCAGCGACTGACTTGCTGAGGCCTTTAAACTGAGCAATCATCCATATACAAGAAATGTAAATCATATGCAAAAGTAAACATATGACAAGTAAGATAACAGTGAGAAGGGGGCACATTGGAAATGTCATTATGGGGAAAGGCGATGGTTGACTGCTCCTGCCTTCTCAAGTGCCTTGTCTGAAAAACAACTGACAAAAGGAGCCTGCAAGGCTGAGGCAGCTGTTTTTCTAAGGAGCTGTTACTGTTAAGTTTTTTGTAAATTCCACTGCGGCCAACACAACCAATCATTGTGCAGTCTGGGGGGAAAAACATGTTTGCGACTTAAAAAGCCTTTGCTGTAAGTTCTGCAGACTCTACAGTTATTAATAACTTGGAGGCTGATATCATGACTTCTTTAATGACTTCTTTCATCTCAATCAGTAGTATGTATTTTATTGGAGATAATAAAATAATTGCATCTTCATGAAAACAATTGGTGAAAGATAAAACTAAAATGCTGCAATTACATAAACCTGTGGTCATTTAAGGAGAGCAATATAAAGTGATGTTCTCTCATTGCTGTGGTTTTAAAACCATCCAAATTGATTGGATTTATTTTGCAGGGCGCTGTTAAAACAAAAACAGGCCAAAGCCTGCAGGACACACTGTGGCTTGTAATAACATGAATCAGAGATACACATAGAGAGAGATTTATCTAATGAATTCCAGCAAAGTCCCAAATACAGTTTCACAACCGCAGCTGTGGGCTTATCCGTGCCTCTCCGTCCACTTCCCCCTCACAGGAGCGTATGGATTTTTTTTTTGCACTTTGACTTTGATGTGTTTTGTTTGATCAAGATTCCAATGGGGGGGGGGGGGGGGGGTGGTCTAAAAAGTCCAACTTTACTCATTCATGTGGCTAAAGGGATTATTCTGGACCATGGACTCCTGTCCAGAGCATGTGTTCCTGGGACGGACTGTTGTGCCTCACTGGGGTATTGTCACTCACAGATTCCACTGAGCAATGTGAATAGGTCAACGTTCTTTCAACTTCATTTCTCAACGTATTGTGACGTTGAATGTCCGTGTAAAATATGTAGGATTTGTTTTTATTATTATTTTTTAATCCCATCAACAGCAGAAGACAAGAAAGCTAGTGTGGAGTGCAACAGAACAGGAGCCCGTAGAGAGCAGCGACTGACTTGCTCAAGCCTTTAAACTGAGCAATCATCCATATACAAGAAATGTAAATCATATGCAAAAGTAAACATATGACAAGTAAGATAACGGCGAGAAGGGGGCACATTGGAAATGTCATTATGGGGAAAGGCGATGGTTGACTAATCCTGCCATCTCAAGTGCCTTGTCTGACAAACAACTTACAAAAGGAGCCTGCAAGGCTGAGGCAGCTGTTTTTCTAAGGAGCTGTTACTGTTACGTTTTTTGTCAATTCCACTGCAGCCAACACAACCAATCATTGTACAGTCTGGCGGGGAAAACATGTTTGCGACTTAAAAAGCCTTTGCTGTGAATTGTGTAATAACATGAATCAGAGATACAAAGAGAGAGAGAGAGATTTATCTGATGAATTCCAGTTGACGAATTCCAGTGGGGAGAGTAGCTTTCTCCGTGCTTTTCCCTGGTTGGCTCCATGTAATTGAACGTATTCACATTGCTCAGTGGAATCTGTGAGTGACAATACCCCAGTGAGGCACCACAGTCCGTCCCAGGAACACAGGTTCTGGCCAGGAGTCCATGTTGTTTTGAGGGTGACATTTTTATCACAGGATTATGTCATCATGGTAACCAAATTTCAACATAGACAAACCTTGTATAAATATGTTGAATTTGTACCTCCCTGTTGGTTTAAGCCCTTAGATCGCAATATCTACTAAGCTAACATATGGAATTGTTTTAAGATGGTCATAAAATTGATCATTTAGCCATTTAGAATTTTTTGATTTTTGGCAGTTAGCCTGGGTACCAGTCTCTTTAGCTAATCCACTCCCTGTACTCCATGTCATGTGCCAAAGACTCTTTGGCAATGACAAGGAGTGGCAAGGAGTGGAATGTTAGCTAAAGAGACTGGTACTCAGACAACAAGGCAGTCGGGAGGAGGCAAGATCAGGTGGGTCCATTCTAGCCAATGAGAGGGCAGATACGCGTGTGAACAACAGGCACAACTCCGATATAAAGTGTTTATTTATTTTGTATTATTTTTTGCCGGGATGTCATGTGTCCTACTTCTCAGTACACTTGTAACAACCTAAGCACTGAGAAACTTCAAATTCGATCAACTAAGCCACATGTAGCAAATAAGCCATTACATTTTTTTGTTAACCAAATTCGACACTCTCTCATTGACCTTCATACGCAACCTGGGTAGTCGTAACCCAGTAAACGTACATCTGTGACACTCCAATTAGTATGATATGTTACGTTTCGTATGGTATGTATTCATTTGTGGTGTCCATCATCCATTTCATATGATATGTTCCGAATTACAATTCTTATGATATGTTACGAATTGCAATTCGTACAATATGTTACGAATTTTCTAAACGTATGATATGTTACGAAATCTAATTTGTTGTGGCTAACATTTGCTAGGCGTCTAGGTGGCTAGGCTAGGGGTTAGGGTTAGGGGTTAAGGTTAGGGTTAAGGACACGTGACATCCCTGCAACTTTGAGGAAAAAGCTCTTTATATCGGAGTTGTGACTGTTGTTCACACGCCTAAAGCCCTCTCATTGGCTAGAAGGCTCCCAGCTGATCTTGCCTCCTACCGACTGCCTTCCATTTATTTTTATTGTTAGAGCAGCCACTGGAGTATCTGGTCAATATAATGGATAATCTGTGCCCCTATGCACCTTGTGCTATTTTGTTAACACTTTCCTTGACACCCAGTGTCATAACACGTTATGACATGGTCATAATCATGTCATAATATGTCATAACAGCTGACATTACTTATCATAACCTGTTATAATATGGTCATAACACTGTCATGATATATATATTTAGACCTATTGTGACATATATTGCGTTATTTTATGGCTGGTTATGACACCTACATAAGAGTGTCAAAACTCACAAGACCTACCACAGAAGGCAAAACATTCCATTACACTATAACCTACGCGTCAACAGAATGTTTGTTATAATTTGTTTAAATTAATTGACTATATTAAATTATAATTGTAATTGTGCACACATTGATGTCAGGCATGCACCTACCCCAATGCTCTGTTGCTGATGACTGGGATGAATGCAGGAGCAGATTTCAGGAGCAGGACAAGACACCCTCTTTTGACTGATGACTGATATAAGGGCATGTACGTGATAGGACTATCTGGCTTCTATGATTCTGATGGTCACAATGCTTCTTGACAGTGTCATAAAGTGTATTTTCTACAAGTTGTTTAAAATATGATGAAAAAAACATGAATGTAAAGAATTCATTACAACGACAGCAAAGGATTTAAGAAACAAACTTTCAAACGGAAGGAAACTTCTTGGCAGGGAAAAAACTAAATTGAATAAATGTGGGTTTTGATACTCTTATGTAGGGGTCATAACCAGCCATAAAATAACACAATATATGTCACAATAGGTGTAAATATATGGCTCATGACAGTGTTATGACAATATTATGACAGGTTATGACAAGTTATGTCAGCTGTTATAACATATTATACAACTGGTGGGTCTAATCCTGAATGCTGATTGGTTAAAACCACATTCCAGCCAGTGTCTATTCGACAAGTTACCACCGGCTAAATCTATGACGTTAAAATGCCTATTTACTCTGTTCTATCTGGCTGCACAATCCACTGTCTCATCAGCCCAGCCAGGCACTTTATAAATTTGATCTCCACTATAAAAAGCATCTAGACATTATCTCACATTTCTTTTAGACTAACATTTAGTTTTCAACAGCTGAGATTTGTATAAACCTTGCTGTCTGTCTCTCCGACATTCGCAACATTGTTTCAATATTCAAATTAGATTGCCAGCTGTCGCATAGTAATGAACGTGTCGGGAGTCGGTAGTGGGGATGAGACAGACAGGCAGATATCTTTTCTCAGCCAGTAGAAATAATGAGTTGGCATCATTTTTATGGATACAGTGCCTTCGGAAAGTATTCAGACCCCTTGACCTTTACCACATTTTGTACCGTTACAGACTTATTCTAAAATTGATTAAATAAATAAAAATCCTCAGCAATCTACACACAATACCCCATAATGACAAAGCGAAGAAACATTTATAGAAATGTTTGCAAAATTATAAAAAATTAAAAACAGAAATACCTTATTTACATAAGTATTCAGACCCTTTGCTATGAGACTCAAAATTGAGCTCAGGTGCATCCTGTTTCCATTGATCATCCTTGAGATGTTTCTACAACTTGATTGAGGTCCACCTGTGGTAAATTCAATTGATTGGACATGATTTGGAAAGGCACACACCTGTCTATATAAGGTCCCACAGTTGACAGTGCATGTCAGAGCAAAAACCAAGCCATGAGGTCGAAGGAATTGTCCGTAGAGTTCCGAGACAGGATTGTGTCGAGGCACAGATCTGGGGAAGGGTACCAAAAAATTTCTGCAGCATTGAAGGTCCCCAAGAACACAGTGGCCTCCATCATTCTTAAATGGAAGAAGTTTGGAACCACCAAGACTCTTCCTAGAGCTGGCCGCCCGGCCAAACTGAGCAATCGGGGGAGAAGGGCATTGGTCAGGGAGGTGACCAAGAACCCGATGGTCACTCTGACAGAGCTCTAGAATTCCTCTGTGGAGATGGGAGAATCTTCCAGAAGGACAACCATCTCTGCAGCACACCACCAATCAGGCCTTTATGGTAGAGTGGCCAGACGAAAGGCACTCCTCAGTAAAAGGCACATGACAGCCCGCTTGGAGTTTGCCAAAAGGCACCTAAAGACTCTCAGACCATGAGAAACAAGATTATCTGGTCTGATGAAACAAAGATTGAACTCTTTGGCCTGAATGCCAAGCGTCACGTTTGGAGGAAACCTGGCACCATCCCTACGGTGAAGCATGGTGGTGGCAGCATCATGCTGTGGGGATGTTTTTCAGCGGCAGGGACTGGGAGACTAGTCAGGATCGAGGCAAAGATTAACGGAGCAAAGTACAGAGAGATCCTTGATGAAAACTTGCTAGAGAGCGCTCAGGACCTCAGACTGGGGCGAAGGTTCACCTTCCAACAGGATAACGACCCTAAGCACACAGCCAAGACAACGCAGGAGTGGCTTCGGGACAAGTCTCTGAATGTCCTTGAGTGGCCCAGCCAGAGCCCGGACTTGAACCCAACCGACCATCTCTGGAGAGACCTGAAAATAGCTGTGCAGCAACGCTCCCCATCCAACCTGACAGAGCTTGAGAGGATCTGCAGAGAAGAATGGGAGAAACTCCCCAAATACAGGTGTGCCAAGCTTGTAGCATCATACCCAAGAAGACTCTAGGCTGTAATTGCTGCCAAAGGTGCTTCGACAAAGTACTGAGTAAAGGGTCTGAATACTTATGTAAATGTGATATTTATATTTCTTTATTTCTTTTTATTAGCAAAAATGTCTAAAAACCTGTTTTTGCTTTGTCATTATGGGGTATTGTGTGTAGATTGATGAGGGAAAATAAACATTTAAATCAATTTTAGAATAAGGCTGTAACCTAACAAAATGTGGAAAAAGTCAAGAGGGCTGAATACTTTCTGAAGGCACTGTATATACAAATAAATCTCAATAGAAAACAGGTCAAACGAAGCGAAATGAAGCTAGTTTGCAGTCTTTCCAGGTTCAGTTTGAAATGATTGTTCGCCTAGCTCCTCTGAACAACAGTATGCTGACGATAGAGCACATTTTCTATGCCAGGCGAAATCACGCATCATTAGCTCATTGTTATGGATGTAGCCAAATAAATGTCACTAGAAAACAGCTTAAACAAATGCAAATGCAGCTACTTTGTTGTTCTTCTGGCTGCACTGTTTGACGTGACTGTAAGTTACTGGGTCATGTCCATAGATATGGAACAAAAATATTTCAAATCAAATCAAATCAATTTTTATTTGTCACATACACGTGTTTAGCAGATGTTATTGCGGGTGTAGCGAAATGCTAGTGCTCCTAGCTCCGACAGTGCAGTAATATCTAACAATTAATATCTAACAATTTCAGAACATATACCCAATACACACAAATCTAGTAAGGAATGGAATTTAAGAATATATACATATATGGACAACCAATGACAGAGCGGCATGGACTAAGATACAGTAGAATATCATAGAATAGAATACAGTATATACATATGAGATGAGTAGAGCAAGATATGTAAACATTATTAAAGTGACTAGTGTTCTATTTCTTAAAGTGGCCAGTGATTTCAATAGGCAGCAGCAGCCTCTAATGTGCTAGTGATGGCTACTTAACAGTCTGATGGCCTTGAGATAGAAGCTGTTTTTCAATCTCTCTGTCCCAGCTTTGATGCACCTGTACTGACCTCGCCTTCTGGATGATAGCGGGTTGTACAGGCAGATGCTCAGGTGGTTGATGTCCTTGATTATCTTTTTGGCCTTCCTGTGACATCGGGTGCTGTAGGTGTCTTGGAGGGCGGGTAGTTTGCCCCCGGTAATGCGTTTGGCAGACCGCACCACCCTCTGGAGAGCCCTTCGGTTGCGGGCGGTGCAGTTGCCGTACCAGGCGGTGATACAGCCCGACAGGAAGCTCTCAATTGTGCATCAGTAAAAGTTTGTCAGGGTTTTAGGTGCCAAGCCAAATTTCTTCAGCCTCCTGAGATTGAAGAGGCTCTTTTGCACCTTCTTCACCACACTCTCTGCGTGGGTGGACCATTTCAGTTTGTCAGTGATGTGTACGCCAAGGAACTTGAAGCTTTCCACCTTCTCCACTGTGGTCCCGTCGATGTGGATAGGGGGGTGCACGCTGTGCTGTTTCCTGAAGTCCACGATCATCTCCGTTGTTTTGTTGACGTTGAGTGAGAGGTTATTTTCCTGGCACCACACTCCCAGAGCCCTCACCTCCTCCCTGTAAGCGGTCTTGTCATTGTTGGTAATCAAGCCTACTACTGTTGTGTCATCTGCAAACTTGATGATTGAGTTGGAGGCGTGCTTGGCCACGCAGTCATGGGTGAACAGGGAGTACAGGAGGGGGCTGAGCACGCACCCTTGTGGGGCCCCAGTGTTGAGGATCAGCGAAGTGGAGATGTTGTTTCCTACCTTCACCACCTGGGGGCGGCCCGTCAGGAAGTCCAGGACCCAGTTGCACAGGGTGGGGTTCAGACCCAGGGCCTCGAGCTTAATGATGAGCTTGGAGGGTACTATGGTGTTGAATGCTGAGCTATAGTCAATGAACAGCATTCTTAGATAGGTATTTCTCTTGTCCAGATGGGATAAGGCAGTGTGCAGTGTGATGGCGATTGCATCGTCTGTGGATCTATTGGGTCGATAAGCAAATTGAAGTGGGTCTAGGGTGACTTAATGACTCTGGCAACCGAACCGATTGAACAAATGACCAGCCGGCTTGGGTAGCAACCCTAGATTTTTGTCTGGACTATAACTTGTGGAAGGATGAAATAGTATGAATAAATTCGTCAAGATAACAGTGTTTGGAGTCGGTGTTTGGAGGATATATTGGCACGGTTTGCCAGCCCAATGAAATATCCTCCAAACACCGGCTTCTCTGGCATTATCACTTAATCATAACATGGTTATGACCTTGTCATAACGTGTCATGACACTGGGTGTCAAGTAAAGTGTTACCGCCATTTTACATCCCGGTGCTGGGTTACCTTCAGACTACTCCCCTGAAGCCTGTGTGCGTTGTAGAGCAAAACACATATAATTAGCATAATAGGTACAGAGACGCATCCTTTTATTTAGCTCCCAGGCCAGTCTTGGCAAAGTGCCTCTGCTTCTTTCAAGCTAAATTTCACCTAGCATTGCTAATCTACCGCACAGAAACAAGTTTATTTTCTGACAAGTAGCAGAACAGCCCTCCACTACAGTACAGTACTTAATTCACTCAAGGTACTGGCATTCTGGTGCCAAGCTGCAAAGCTGGAAGTATGCCAATTTCAGATTTCAAGAAATCTGATTGCACCTTAACCTTAACCTTACCCTTAACATTATGCCTGACCTTAAATTAAGACCAAAAACATAACTTTCCTGCACTCGAGGTTCTGCCATTCTCCTTATCCTAATCATCATCTTCTTCTTCTTCATCCTCATCCTTCTCATCCTGCTCACTGTGCCACAGAATGCAGCCGTCATTATGACTTCTGGATTCTGAACTTCTGACACTCTGGTCATGTCTGTAGGCTACGCAGTCGTGGGTATACAGGGAGTACAGGAGGGGACTGAGTACGCACCCTTGTGGGGCCCCCGTGTTGAGGATCAATGTGGAAGAGGTAATGTTGCCTACCTTCACCACCTGGGGACGGCCCGTCAGGAAGTCCAGGACCCAGTTGCATAAGGAGGAGTTCAGTCCCAGGGCTGTGAGCTTTGTGGTGAGCTTAGAGGGCACTATGATATTGAACGCTGAGCTGTAGTCAATGAACAGCATCCTTACATATGCATTCCTTTTGTCCAGGTGGGTGAGGGAAGTGTGCAGTGCAATGGCTATTGCGTCGTTCATGGCTCTCTCGGACGGTAGGCGGATTGGAGAGGGTTGAGTGTGTCCAGGAGGGAGGTGATGTGGTCTGACTAGCCTCTTGAAGCACTTCATGATGAACGAAGTGAGTGCTACAGGTCGGTAGTTGCCATACCAAGCAGTGATGCAGTGATGGAGGAACTTGAAGCCCTCGACCCGCTCCACTACAGCCCCGTCGATGTGGATGGGGCGTACTCGCCCCTCCGTTTCCTGTAGTGCACAATCAGCTACTTTGTCTTGCTTGTCTGGGACAAGTTACACTACATGACCAAAATAATGTGGACACCTGCTCGTCGAACTTCTCATTCCAAAATCATGGGCATTAATATGGAGTTGGTCCACCTTTTGCTGCTACAACAGCCTCCACTCTTCTGGCAAGGCTTCCCATTAAATGTTGGAACATTGCTGCGTTGACTTGCTTCCATTCAGCCACAAGAGCATTAGTGAGGTTGGGCATTGATGTTGGCCGATTAGGCCTGGCTCGCAAGAGCGTTCCAATTAATCCCAAAGGTGTTCGATGGGGTTGAGGTCAGGGCTCTGTGCAGGCCAGTCAAGTACTTCCACACCGACCTCAACAAACCATTTCTGCATGGACCTCGCTTTGTGCACGGGGGCATTGTCATGCTGAAACAGTAAAGGGCCTTCACCAAACTGTTGCCACAAAATTGGAAGCACAGAATCGTCTAGAATGTCATTGTATGCTGTAGCGTTAAGATTTCCCTTCACTGGAACTAAGGGGCCTAGCCCGAACCATGAAAAACAACCCCAGACCATTATTCCTCCTCCACCTAACTTTACAGTTGGCACTATGCATTGGTGCAGGTAGCGTTCTCCTGGCATCAGCCAAACCCAGATTCGTCTGTCGGACTGCCAGATGGTGAAGCGTGATTCATCACTCCAGAGAACGCGTTTCCACTGCTCCATAGTCCAATGGCGGCAAGCTTCACACCACTCCAGCCGACGCTTGGCATTGCACATGGTGATCTTAGGCTTGTGTGATGAAGCTCCCGACGAACAGTGCTTGTGCTGACGTTGCTTCCAGAGGCAGTTTGGAACTCGGTGGTGAGTGTTGCAACCGAGAAAAGACGGTGCACTTCAGCACTAGGCAGTCCCATTCTGTGAGCTTGTGTGGCCTACCACTTCACGGCTGAGCCGCTGTTGCTCCAAGACGTTTCCACTTCACAATAACAGCACCAGGGAATCTCTAGCAGGGCAGAAATGTGACTAACTGACTTGTTGGAAAGGTGGCCTCCTATGACGGTGCCACGTTGAAAGTCACTGAGCTCTTTAGTAAGGCCATTCTACTGCCAATGTTTGTCTATGGAGATTGCATGGCTGTGTGCTCGATTTTATACACCTGTCAGCAAAGGGTGTGGCTTAAATAGCTGAATCCACTAATTTGAAGGGGTGTCCACATACTTTTGTACATATAGTGCATGTAGCAGTTTCATAGGACAACACTGTATTTTTTTACCCATGTAGGGCTGTGGATTGTCATTATCAGTGTGAGAAAATCGTGATTGTATTCATGTCATGTGTTTTGTGCTATTTACAAAAAAATGTATATTACAAGTTCTTTTTACTATAAAGTACATCGTAGACATCATATATTCAGCTAATCACATATAGTCTTTCGGTTGTACATCAGTCTCACCATTGTAAAACATAACATTCCTATTTTACAGTGAATAAGTCATTATTGACTGTGACAGACTTAATATGGTAGAAATACTCGGAAAGCATCAAACACAGGTTGAGGTCTCTGCAGAATGGGAGAGAAAATTGAAATGGGAAACATATGGGCGAGAGTGGCACAAAGCATACCAGCTGAGATGCTCTTACAGATGGAATTGTTGAAAAGGTCATGGACTGTTTATCTGTTTTCCTCAGCTGAAACACTCCCCATCTTTCTTTCTCTGCCTCTGTCTCTCACTTTTCTCTCCCTCCCTCTTTCACCTGATGCTCACAATAACCTTCACTTCATCATTCTTGTCCTTGTTTTTTGTCCTCCCACTCTCTCCTCAGTCTCTTGTTGTCTCTCTCTTGCACATACAGTACCAAACGTATTCACTTGAATTTATCTGTGTATGGGTTTCTCTCTCTCTCCTGCTCTCTCTCACTATCTCTTGCTCTTTCTTTCCCCCTCTTTCTCTCTCTCTTTCTCCTATCCCCCTCAATATCTTAGGGCAATGTCTTCATCCTCCTTGGTCAGTCTGTCCCCATTCCGAGCGACAGTGGTTCTAATTCCCCGCTCGCACAGACACTTTCATTTTCCCCCTGCCGATCCGACTAACATTGACAGCTTGCCGGAGCCTGGGAGTAGATAAAGAGGAGTAAGTTCAGAATGATGTAGTGGTGTTGGAGGGACTGTGTAATCTTAGTTAGGCCATAGAGAGAGAGAGACCGAAGGCCTGTTTGGCTCTGCTCTCCACTTGGCAGCAGCAGGGCTGTGAGGGGGGGCTGGGGCAGAAAAAGGGCAGGGACAGTCAGGAGGTCAGCGATGGGGCAGGTTCGTTTGACCAAGCAGAGCTCATCTCACCTGGACAATCATTCTCTGTATTTTTCCTTGTCCCAGACAAGCTGGGAAGGTAATTTCAGATTTGCGTCATGTTCTCTCTGAGTGCTGTTCCTCATGTTGACAATTGGCTGTTTGACGTGTTCTTGAATCATATTTTCCCTCCGTCAGATTTCCAAGTAAATCAAAGTTAACAAACACAAGCAGGGATTTATCTCTCTAGTGGGGATGTTATTTTCAAGTGTGTCTGAGGAGAGTGTTTGTAGTGTGCAGTTCTGTCTCGTCTCTCTGTCTCGCATGTTGTTGAGAGAAAAATTGCAAATTATGTTTCTCTCAACTGAGTAATGGTAAGCCCGCTCTCTTACCGAAAGACACTCAGACAGAAATGTTATTGGGTTATTCTGCCTCGAATAAAGGATTTGCCCAACAAGTCTTTCCATTTCAATTTCACAAACTCTTACAAAAAAATGTGCTATTTAGAACCTAAATGGGTCCTTCGGCTGTCCCCTTAGGATAACCATTTGAAGAACCCCTTTTGGTTCCAGGTAGATCCTTTTAGGGTTCCATGTAGAACCATTTCCACAGAGTTCTACATGGAACCCAAAAGGGTTCTACCTGGAACCAAAAAGGGTTCTACCTGGAACGTGTAGCTCAGTTGGTAGAGCATGGTGGTTGCAACGCCAGGGTTGTGGGTTCGTTCCCACGGTGGACCAGTACAGAAAAAAAGTATGAAAATGTATGCACTCACTACTGTAAGTCGCTCTTGATAAGAGTGTCTGCTAAATTACTAAAATGTAAAAAAAACTTATAGGGTTCTCCTGTGGGGACAGCTGTAGAACCCTATTTTCTAAGCCTGTAATTGTCAATTAAGATTGACAATTGTGAAACTGTGTGAGGGAAAACATTAATTTTGCGTTGGCTGTACGTGCTAGGTAAAGTAAGGTTGTTAATGCCAAGAACACCTCTACCTTGTGTTTTACCTCGCTGTCAGTATTGAGCAGCTTATCCAGACAAATCAGGGTCTTAAACTACTTGACTGTAAGCACTGTAGTGGATGGAGATAGCATTTGCATAGATTGATTTCTTATTACTTGGCTTTGCGTGGTCTGGAGAAGTTCCTGGCTTTTCCCAACCACCGCCCACCATAATAAGCATCCAGCGGGAAATCAGCGGCAGGAAGGGTAGAGGGCCAACACCAAACAGCCTCTGCTTCCTGACAGCTTTACCCTCTCATCGCTTGTCTGTATTACAGTAAACAACACAACACAACACAACACAACACTGCCTGGCTGCCTCTCAATGGAAAGACACACACACTTCATACTTACAGCGCCTTGAGATAATCAGTATAGTTTGAAATGTAGTGGAAAAGTTTTGTTTCTTTCATGACATTGATCACATGAAGCCTATCACTGTATTTTTTATTCTTACCTATCAAGAAATGTACTGTAGTCACATTAACCCTCCCGTTGTCCTAGGGTCAAAATGACCCGCCACTGTGTTGAACCAACTTTATTACATTTTTATATTTTTTGGATCATTTGTGAGAAGGAGGCAGTGATACTTTCTTTAAAGTCTCACTGCCTCCTTCTCACAAATGATCACAAAAATATAAAAATTAAATAAAGTTGGTTCAACACAGTGGCGGGTCATTTTGACCCTAGGACAACGGGAGGGTTAAGATCACATACATCGATTATAAACTCTTTATTTATTCATTATTAGTAATACATGTATTGCTTTGATCTTATTGTCATTGATTCTGCAGCAGTATGTTTACTTGTTTGCTCTGGTGTTGTTTATCCCATTCTGCTGCCAGCCAGTGCAGCCTATCGTCAGTATTCACACTGCATCTTTTGCCACTGCCGTCCCTCTCTCTTACATACAGAGAGTGCTTCACAGTGAATGCGGTACAGGATGTGCATCACTGCTCTCCGCCTCCCTCCCTCTCTCTCTCCCTGTCTCTCTCCCTCTCTGTCTCTCCCTCCCTCTCTCCTTGTCTGGGTCATAAGGATAAGGATAAATAATTATGTATGCTCATTAATTTCCACCATCATCTATGACCATGAACAGTTTAATGGAAACCGGATTTATACAGTAGCGGTGCGTGGGTAAAATCACTGGGGAAGCCAAGCCAGAAAGAAAGCAATATTACAACCTATGTGTTGTGATAATTGCGTTGTTTGCTCTATAACCTGTTAGTTCATATGCCTTGCCACCGTGATATAGATGCCTAAGGCTGAGACAATAAGAAGATACAGTGGCAGAATAAATTCAACCACACCTTTGTTTCATCACAAAACCGGAGAGCAACTCTGTCCGGTGAAGTCCACAAAACATATTGCATCTAACAAAGTTACATGACCTGTAGCATGGTCAAGCAAGTTAATGTTTCCAACATTTTCGGACTACTAAACACATATTAATTTAGAACCACAGAGTTACCGCAAGTCGCAAAGAAAACTTGAGCTGACTCCACTATTGCTCTCAATGTGACGTGATTGGTGTGAAGCCAAATCCAAACTGGCTTCCCTTGACACTTTTTTCTTGGTGCGCCAGGACCATTCACAGTTGAGCTCACTCAGTTTAGCTCAACGCTGAATGACGCTACGGGCAGCAACAATGTCATACTCTTTTTGACCATTATTTTATGTTTTTATTTTATTTTTAGGTCGATTTTTTTGGGAAGCCTGGCTTCCCTTGGCATTTATGAATACACGCCACTGGATTTATAATATTGAAAGTCTGTTGGCTAAATGTTAATCTATGCTTGCTTTTCCCCTCTGGTGAGAGCCTCTCTCTCTCTCTCTCTCTCTCTCTCTCTCTCTCTCTCTCTCTCTCTCTCTCTCTCTCTCTCTCTCTCTCCTCCCCAGTGAAGGGCATGGCATCCCTACACTGGTCCATGTAGAGAGGAGCTAGCTGCAGCACAGTGCTGTAGAGCTGCAGGGCACGGATGTACCAGGGCCTTCCTTCATCATCAACCACTGGGTGGACACGGATTTGACAGGATCACTGGCAGCTGTACTAGCAACCTTCCCTCAGGGTCACAACAATGGGGGCGGCTCTCCTGTACTAAAATAGAAACAGCTACAGAATCCTAAACAGCTCCCAATCCCATCCAATGCTTGGAGAACATCCTTTAACTACATTTACATTTTTACATTTTAGTCATTTAGCAGACGCTCTTATCCAGAGCGACTTACAGTTAGTGAATACATTTTTTTTTTTATACTGGCCCCCCGTGGGAAACGAACCCACAACCCTGGCGTTGCAAACACCATGCTCTATCAACTGAGCTACATCCCTGCCGGCCATTCCCTCCCCTACCCTGGACGACGCTGGGCCAATTGTGCGCCGCCCATGAGTCTCCCGGTCGCGGCCGGCTGCGACAGAGCCTGGATTCGAACCAGGATCTCTAGTGGCACAGTTAGCACTGCGATGCAGTGCCTTAGACCACTGCGCCACTCAGGAGAAACTACACCAAGCCAAGTGACACAAAATGCACTGAGAAATATAAGAAAGTGGAGCATGTCTCAGGTATCTCTGTTATCTTCCCCCTACTGGCTATCTGTTGCTTCCCGAAGTAAACTGGGAGATTATGAGCAGGCCAGATGTGGAGAGGGAACATTCTCCTCCAGGCTGGGGCCTATGTGGGCCACTGACTGAGAGCACTGACTGGAGCTCCACCAACCTCTCTTCTGAATGTCTTATCTGGGGGGAACAAATGTCAACACGTTTTGGATGCATGTGTGATGTGTAGGGCCAGGAGTTTTTCCCGAGTATGAAATCTGACAAGGGAAAAACTTGGCCCTAATGATAATAATAATAATAATAATAATAATAATAATAATAATAATAATAATAATGTACAGTATCTAGTCATAGAGGGGGCCTGGCATGGGTGAATACTGTAGATGGGATGGAGAATGTGCTGGGTTATAACATGCTGACAATAGACATCTCTCATTACTAAACATTGATTTGTCCACAGCTATTTGTGATAGCTAGTATAGTTGTGTCAGTATATTCTGAGCACTGAGAAGCAACTTTTGAGGCATTTCTTGTTCTTGGTATTCCGTTAGTCGAACAGACACGATGTTTACCACATACTGTACATGAGAGCTCCCAGTAAACTAAATTGGGGTACTTTCTTTTTCCAGAGGCTCCTTCAGACGTTTTAGTTGCATCCTTTCAAGAACCTTGTTTTTGTTAGTCTAATCTCTTTTTTTGATCAAATAAAATAAAATGGTATTTGTCACATACGCTGAATACAACAGGTGTAGACTTTACTGTGAAATGCTTACTTACAAACCCTTTCCCAACAATGCAGAGTTAAAAGTAAGAAAAAAAGGAAATAAGAAGGGAAAAAATGAAATATTACAGTTTTTCTCAATTGTTTACACACAAATACTGGTACTTGAGACACAATGACCACAACATGTAACTCATGCACCAACCCCCTGAACCACTTCTGCTAAACTACAAGCAAAATTCCTGCTTGACACTCAAATTGCAGTTCTACAACACACTTTTTACAAAACACTACACACAAATCTTTGCATTTGGCACAATTTTCATGCAGAAAATCTCTTGTTTTCATAATGAACACACTGCCATTCAAATATGCACACTGACTCATCACATGGGCAAACACCCGTCACACAGTTTTACAATTAACAATCAGAGCTTTAGCATAAAAGGGCAACAGGTAAGCTCTTCTGTTTTGGAGCAATGGATGCCAACATTGGAAACAGAGGCAGAGCCAGAGGAGTGAGAGTAAGAGGAGGAGGACGGGGAGGACGAGGACGAGGACGAGGACGAGGACGAGGAAGGCCAAGGACCGTAATCTCTGATGAGATCCGAGCCACTTTGGTTGATCATATGGTCAACCATGGTCTAACAATGAGGGAGGCTGGGCAAAGAGTACAGCCAAATTTGAGCAGGTACACTGTAGCATCCATCATCCGGACATTCCGAAATGAGAATAGGTAAGAAATCTACTCTCACTAGAAAATTGCAGTACTGCATATCAATACAGTACTCAATGAGTACAGTTGTACAGTATTGCCTGTGGACTGTTCTGTAGGACTGTAAAAATAAAGTATGTTTCAAGTATTTGGGAAATGTATTTCTACTTTGTATTTACAGCATTTTACTATTTGTTTGGCAGAACTGAAAGATTACCAACACAAGGTGGTCGGGAACGTGTTCTGTCTCCTGAACAGGAAACTGAAATCATGAACATGGTCCTAGAAAATAACGCCATAACATTACGGCAAATACAAAGACAAATAATAGAAAACAATGAGATATTTCAAAATATTGATAGGGTAAGCTTATCAACACTGGACCGTGTCTTGCGCAGAAATAATCTCAGGATGAAGCAGGTCTACAGGGTGCCATTTGAACGCAATTCAGAAAGAGTCAAAGAATTGCGATATAACTATGTGCAAGTGAGTCCTATACAATCCCACAATTGATGCATACTCTCAACACTGTATAAATTATACGTATTTCAGTATTGTAATCATAATGATTGTGCATCACAATAGTGACCACTCCATGTCTATTTCTGATATTGTCATGTGTGTTTCAGAGAGTACTTGAGCTAGAGGTGGCTGCAGTGGAGCACCAGTTCATCTTCATTGATGAGGTTGGATTCAACCTCACAAAAAGACGAAAGAGGGGAAGGAATATCGGCCAGCGTGCCATTGTTCAAGTCCCTGGCCAGCGCGGAGGGAACATCACAATGTGTGCAGCGATTACCCACCATGGCGTCATCCATCACCATGCTACCCTTGGCCCCTACAACACCGCCCATCTGATCACATTCCTGGACACCCTACACAACACACTCATTCCACCAGATCAGGTAGATGGCCCAGAGCAGCTCAGGTACGTTGTCATTTGGGACAACGTAAGTTTCCACAGGGCTGCTCTGGTTCGTAACTGGTTCACTGCCCACCCACGCTTTTTAGTTGTTTATCTCCCTCCATATTCTCCAATTTTTTTCTGCCTGGAGATGGAAAGTGTATGACCGAAATCCACAAACGCGTATACCTCTTCTCCAAGCTATGGAAGACGCATGTGGACATATAGCAGCTGATGCTTTTTATGGCTGGAATCGCCATGCTAGGCGATATTTCCCCCGCTGCTTGGCCAGGGAAAACATTGCTTGTGATGTGGATGAGGAGCTGTGGCCAGACCGCAACAGAGGAGAGGATGCAGCATATATATATTTTTTTTTTTTTTTTTTTTTACTGTAACTGTATACATGAAATTATTCTGTTTTGTATGTAGACCACTGTATGTGCAACTTTGTGTTGGTTGGGAATGGGATGTACACAGTGTACATTGTTTTTGTGGGAAAAATGAAATATATTTGTTACCGTGTATTTGTGTGTTCTGAGTATAAAAACAATATTCTCAAATATTTTACAACACACTTATGTATGTACTGTCTGTAGTAATGGCAACACTGAACCAAAAAAAGGCCTAAGTCATTATGATGAATGGAGAAGAAGTGTTTTCCATTCATAATATAATAATAATCATAGTGTTTTACATTGAGCACATCAGTGTTCAACTGGTTCTTATAAATGTCTATTCATATGATGGTTTGTGTGTGTCATTTGAAAACAAAATACAATTTTGATAAGAAATAACATTGTATTGAATGTAAAGTTTCATTTTGCTGGAGAATTGAGGGGTTTTGCCCATTGTGTGTGTGTTTTTTGATTTGTGTGTAGAGTTCTGAGAATATGAGGCATGCTTTCAGAAAATGTGTGTAAACAATCGAGAAAAACTGTAACACAATAAAATAACAAGGAGTACCAGTACCGAGTCAATGTGCAGGGGTATCAGGTATTTGAGGTAACATGTACAGTACATGTAGGTAGGGGTAAAAGTGACTAGGCAATCAGGATAGATAATAAACAGAGTAGCAGCAGCATATGTGAAGAGTGTGAAAGTGTGTCTATGTTTGAGTGTGTGTGTGGCGTCAATATGCATGTGTGTGTGTGAGAGTGTATGTAGTGTGTGTGTGTGCGCGCGTGTCCGTGCGTGTGTATGTGTGTGTTGGAGTGTCAGTGTAGTATGTGTGAGTGTATGGGTAGAGTCCAGTGAGTGTGCATAGAGTCAGTGCAAGAATGTCAGTGCAAGAAAAAGGGGGGCAATGCAAATTGTCTGGGTAGCCATTTGATTAACTGTTCAGCAGTCTTATGGCTTGGGGTAGAAGCTGTTCAGGAGCCTTTTGGTCCCAGACTTGGTGCTCCGGTACCTCTTGCCTTGCGGTGGCACAGAGAACAGACTATGAATTGGGTGGCTGGAGTCTTTGACACCGCCTGGTATAGAGGTCCTGGATGGCAGGGAGCTCAGCCCCAGTGATGTACAGGGCCGTACGCACTACCCTCTGTAACACATTGCAGTCGGATGGGTGCATGCTCGGCTCTCCGTTTCTTGTAGGCCACGATCAGCTCCTTATTCTTGCTGACGTTGAGGGAGGGGTTGTTGTCCTGGCACCATACTGCCAGGTCTCTGACCTCCTCCCTCTAGGCTGTTTCATCATTGTCGGTGATCAGGCATACCACCGTCATGTCATAGGCAAACTCTATGATGGTGTTGGAGTCGTGTGCGGCCACGCAGTCGTGGGTGAACAGGGACTACAGTAGGGGACTAAGCACGCGTGCCTGAGGGGCCCCCATGTTGAGAGTCAGCGTGGCGGGTGTTGTTGCCTACCTTCACCACCTTAGGGCGGCCCATCAGGAAGTCCAGGACCCAGTTGCAGAGGGAGGTGTTTAATCCCAGGGTCTTTAGTTTAGTGATGAGCTTGGAGGGAACTATGGTGTTGAATGCTGAGCTGTAGTCAAAGAACAACATTCTACTCCGGTGTAAAAAAGGACGTCCTATTGCCTTCTCCTCCGGAAGCCTCTACTCCCTCTTGCAATTCCATGGCAGCGCAAGGCTAGCAGACAGTATTGAAAATACATTAAAGATAAGATAAAGAGGTGGAAGAGGGGCAAAGCTTACCATATGCTTTCCAGTCTAAACATTTTGTGACATTTTTTTATGTTTTTTATTTTTTTCTGGCTGTTCGTGCACAAAATAATGTCTTGTGGCAAGTCGAAGTTCAGTTGTCGAAGTCTACGCCCATTCGGCGGTGATTTGGTCAACAGTATTACTCCTAGTAGGAGTGGGAACATGAAGTGTTTGTTGTCATTCAACGAGAGACGACTAGTTTTTATGCACATTTTTTTACTTGAGAAATACTGCACCAAACATCTTAGCTAGAGGTAAAATTGTGCAGCTAAGACCTCCTCGTCAAAAACATCAAAATTAATGACAGATTTCTTGATTTATCTTATATTATTTCAGACTATTTGGAGGAAGTGTTTCTGGCTATGTTTTTGCTACGGTGGCTCAAGAGGGACAAACAACAGTAATATTGCAGCTTTTTTCTTGTTTTTCAAGCAAAGGTCTTTAGGGGGTAGGCGAGTACAGACGGTCGCTTCACCAAGCCGAGTTCTGCTAGGAGCAAACCAAACCTATGTATGCGGACGCCTTAAGGAGAGAGAAGGAGTGAGTGAGTGAACATCCTGTGGCACACATTAGACAACCAGTAGTGTGTAGCCTCAGGCTGGAGAATTCATTACACGCAGGCGATTGGCATCATGGGATCCCATTAGATTACAGTCTTGTCTCTCATGATACCTGAGGAGAGAGTGGATTTAGAGCTTGATAAAAGTCCCTATCCATATACTGTACATCCAGGAGACCCTCACGGCCTATTCACAGGACCATCAGTGTAATGATAAACATACCATAACTGTCCTACCCAGACTCTTCCTTTGCATGCCTTTCTATTCAGTGTGACTTGATTCAGGTAGTTCCTACTAAAAAAGGAAAAATACTGGAAGTCAAATGTTGTTTTCTTTTCAAATGTGCCAAACTCTCTCTGTCACGGTGAGTCGGCTGCAGAGTAGTTGATGCATTTACACTGCAGACGACTTTCAAGTTTCTCCCACCGAAGAGAAGCCACTGAGAGTTTACCCATGAGAGTCAAGACCAGTCAAACTGTGGGGTAACTTGACAGTTTGAGGGAAGTCTTGTGAGTTGAGCAAGGTCGAAAGTGCCATGCAGAGCTCCCAGTGCTTCTCCAAGGTAGTAATGAGGCGTGGGGTTGGGTGAGAGGCTGCTATAACAGCTCCTGCTGCTGCCTGTAGAAGTGCACCTGCCACCACACGAGACACAAACGCACGCTTGCACAACACACACAAACACACATACACACGCACGCCCCCGAGAGTGCGCACACACACGCACGCATGTGTACACACATACGCGCACGCACGTGCCCACACATACACAGGGCAGTGCAAATAGTCCGGGTAGCCATGTATAGCTGTTCAGGAGTCTTATGGCTTGGGGGTAGAAGCTGTTGAGAAGTCTTTTGGACCTAGACTTGGCACTCCGGTACCGCTTGCCGTGCGGTAGCAGAGAGAAAAGTCTATGACTAGGGTGGCTGGAGTCTTTGACAATTTTGAGGGCCTTCCTCTGACACCGCCTGGTATAGAGGTCCTGGATGGCAGGAAGCTTGGCCCCAGTGATGTACTGGGCCGTACGCACTACCCTCTGTAGTGCCTTGCGGTCGGATTAGTATTTGCCCACTCAATTAGTATTTGGTAGCATTGCCTTTAAATTGTTTAACTTGGGTCAAACGTTTCGGGTAGCCTTCCACAAGCTTCCCACAATAAGTTGGGTGAATTTTGGCTCATTCCTCCTGACAGAGCTGGTGTAACTGAGTCAGGTTTGTAGGCCTCCTTGCTCGCACACGCTTTTTCAGTTCTGCCCACACATTTTCTATAGGATTGAGGTCAGGGCTTTGTGATGGCCACTCAAATACCTTGACTTTGTTGTCCTTAAGCCATTTTGCCAAAACTTTGGAAGTATGCTTGGGGTCATTGTCCATTTGGAAGACCCATTTGCAACCAAGCTTTAACTTCCTGACTGATGTCTTGAGATGTTGCTTCAATATATCCACATAATTTTCCTTCCTCATGATGCAATCTATTTTGTGAAGTGCACCAGTCCCTCCTGCAGCAAAGCACCCCCACAGCATGATGCTGCCACCCCCGTGCTTCATGGTTGGGATGGTGTTCTTCGGCTTGCAAGCATCCCCCTTTTTCCTCCAAACATAACGATGGTCATTTTGGCCAAACAGTTCTATTTTTGTTTCATCAGACCAGAGGACATTTCTCCAAAAAGTACGATCTTTGTCCCCATGTGCAGTTGCAAACCGTAGTCTGGCTTTATTATGGCGGTTTTGGAGCAGTGGCTTCTTCCTTGCTGAGCGGCCATTCAGGTTATGTCGATATAGGACTAGTATGAAAATGTATGCACTCACTAACTGTAAGTCGCTCTGGATAAGAGCGTCTGCTAAATGACTAAAATGTAAAAAATGTAAACGTTTTACTGTGGATATAGTTACTTTGTACCCGTTTCCTCCAGCATCTTCACAAGGTCCTTTACTGTTGTTCTGGGATTGATTTGCACCAAAGTACATTAATCTCTAGGAGACAGAATGCGTCTCCTTCCTGAGCGGTATGACGGCTGCGTGGTCCCATGGTGTTTGTACAGATGACCGTGGTACCTTCAGGCGTTTGGAAATTGCTCCCAAGGATGAACCAGACTTGTGGAGGTCTACCATTTTTTTTTCCTGAGGTCTTGGTTGATTTCTTGAAATACATCCACAGGTGTCAGAAGCTTCTAAAGCCATGACATCATTTTCTGGAATTTTCCAAGCTGTTTAAAGGCACAGTCAACTTAGTGTATGTAAACTTCTGACCCATTGGAATTGTGATACAATTAATTATAAGTGAAATAATCTGTCTGTAAACAATTGTTGGAAAAATTACTTGTGTTATGCACAAAGTAGATGTCCTGACCGACTTGCCAAAACTATAGTTTGTTAACAAGAAATTTGTGGAGTGGTTGAAAAACGAGTTTTAATGACTACAACCTAAGTGTATGTAAACTTCCAACTTCAACTGTACATGTATCATTAGAGAAGGATTTTCTCTCTGAAAGTTTTCAAAAGGGTTCCATTAAATATTGTAAATATCCTTCAATAAGGAAGAATATGAAGACTTTCAGTGCTATGTGGGCTGCCTTAACATCTACTTCTAAATCCATGTGGCCTTGAATTTTATCCAGCCATGACAGACTGATGGGAACTGACTATGTTTCACTATATGTGTATCTCTTTAACAGGGCTAAAACATGCTTCTCCCTCTAATATACAGGATGTTTGGATACATCACCTAGTAGTATGTTCATTGTGTGCCAGGTAGCTCTTCTCAGGAAGGTATGGGCCTCTTTGCACTTCTCATGGGAAACAAAGAGGATAAGATGTACCAATGCATAATTGACCTTCAGTATTATCTAGAAGCCATATGTTGCCATGTTGACCAATTCACAATGTGATTATGTAACTGACCTGATGTTTCTGTATTGACCAATGAGAATGTACATGTTGTGTAAGTTGACAGAAAATATGGAGATGTAAAACGTAGGTTTGGCGAGGTGTTCGTCTGAGCACCAACCTTTCATTGCAATGTAAATTAAAGACTTTAATTGGTGTTTTGACGTTTGTTCTCAATATTTTAGTTACCATCACAACTCAGAACCCTACAAGACTCAAATAAAGTCTCTCACCTGAACCTCAGAGAGGTGCGAGTACACAACTTGAGTTGTTGGAGTTGCCAGGAAATCTAAGGTCAGCAGCCATTGCTTTTACTGCAACCTGTCCATCAACCAAATGCACATTTTTACAGAGCAGTTAACGTCAGAGAGAATATATGCTTTCAAATCCTCCAATCTATTGACACAGAGAAAAGTATGTCCGTTACATTACACCCACCAGCCACACACGCCCACACACAACCTTCTCACCATGGTTGGAGAAGTATGTGGGCAAATATGCTGCACTGCAGTAACAGACTTCGCTGGTACTTCACTGTGTCATGTTGCATAGTAGACACGAGCCACAGCCACACAGAGATGGATGAAAACATATGAAAAACGGCATCATGAACTTTACCAAGTACCAGGACTTTTTAGCCAAAAATCTGGTTGCCTCTGCCAGGAGGCTGACACTTGGCTGCAACTGGGTCTTCCAGCAAGACAATAACCCTAATCACACATCAAAATCCTCAAAGAAATTGTTAATTAACCACAAAATCTAAATTTTGTCTCCAGACCTGTGGTTTGGAGACATAAGCGCAGACAAAGTATATAAAGGATCTGGAAAGATTCTGTACATATGAATGGTCTAAGATCCCTCCCAATGTGGGTTCGTTTCCCACGGGGGGCCAGTATGAAAATGTATGCACTCACTAACTGTAAGTCGCTCTAGATACAGTGGGGGGGGGGAAAGTATTTAGTCAGCCACCAATTGTGCAAGTTCTCCCACTTAAAAAGATGAGAGAGGCCTGTAATTTGCATCATAGGTACACGTCAACTATGACAGACAAAAGGAGGAAAGAAATTCCAGAAAATCACATTGTAGGATTTTTAATGAATTTATTTGCAAATTATGGTGGAAAATAAGTATTTGGTCACCTACAAACAAGCAAGATTTATGGCTCTCACAGACCTGTAACTTCTTCTTTAAGAGGCTCCTCTGTCCTCCACTCATTACCTGTATTAATGGCACCTGTTTGAACTTGTTATCAGTATAAATGACACCTGTCCACAACCTCAAACAGTCACGCTCCAAACTCCACTATGGCCAAGACCAAAGAGCTGTCAAAGGACACCAGAAACAAAACTGTAGACCTGCACCAGGCTGTGAAGACTGCATCTGCAATAGGTAAGCAGCTTGGTTTGAAAAAATCAACTGTGGGAGCAATTATTAGGAAATGGAAGACATACAAGACCACTGATAATCTCCCTCGATCTGGGGCTCCACGCAAGATCTCACCCTGTGGGGTCAAAATGATCACAAGAACGGTGAGCAAAAATCCCAGAACCACATGGGGGGACCTTGAACCACACGTAGTCCCCCCACACGGGGGGACTACGCCGCCAGGGACTCAAATCCTGCAGTGCCAGACGTGTCCCCCTGCTTAAGCCAGTACATGTCCAGGCTCGTCTGAAGTTTGCTAGAGTACATTTGGATGATCCAGAAGAGGATTGGGAGAATGTCATATGGTCAGATGAAATCAAAAACTGGCCTAGCCAGTCTCCAGATCTCAACCCCATAGAAAATCTTTGGAGGGAGTTGAAAGTCCGTGTTGCCCAGCGACATCCCCAAAACATCACTGCTCTAGAGGAGATCTGCATGGAGGAATGGGCCAAAATACCAGCAACAGTGTGTGAAAACCTTGTGAAGACTTACAGAAAACGTTTGACCTGTGTCATTGCCAACAAAGGGTATATAACAAAGTATTGAGAAACTTTTGTTATTGACCAAATACTTATTTTCCACCATAATTTGCAAATAAATTCATTAAAAATCCTACAATGTGATTTTCTGGATTATTTTTTCTCATTTTGTCTGTCATAGTTGACGTGTACCTATGATGAAAATTACAGGCCTCTCTCATCTTTTTAAGTGGGAGAACTTGCACAATTGGTGGCTGACTAAATACTTTTTTTCCCCACTGTAAGAGCGTCTGCTAAATGACTAAAATGTAAAATGTAATGTGTTCTCCAATCTCATAAAACATTTTAGAAAAAGGCTCAGTGTCGTTATCCTCACAAGGGGAGGGTGCTGGAGTATTGAAAACAGGGGATCCAATATCCAATATATATTTTTGTATTACTTGTTAAACAAAATCTCTTTCTCTGAGCAATTGTATTAATATATTATAATATAATTTCCTCAAAAAATAAATTGAGCATACAATATAGCTCATTATGTGTATTATTTATTTTATACAGTCTTTTTTGCGCATCTTAATCAAGGGTGCCAATAATTATGGACCTCACTGTACATGCACACCTACAGTACATACATGCACTCAAGCATGCACTCAGGCATGTGTGCGTTTGCCACATGCACACACACACACACCAGTCACAAAGAACATGCCCTTCATATTCCCTTCCACCGCTCTCATTGTCTTCATCCTGGCCAGCACAGAGCCCCTTCGTGCAAGACCATTCTGAGAACCATCTTATTTTGCCCCTAGAGAAAAAGCTCAGTGAAATAAATAACCAGAGACACAATGTGAGGATTGAGGATGACATGTGGTTTAGCACAAAGAAAGATCATGCAGTTCACTGGAGATGGGTTGGGCTCCCAGCTCCCTCAGAAATGCTGTTGGCCCTCATTATTTTACTGAACTGCTCCATCAGCCTTTAAAAACGCCTGTCTTTATGTATGGCCACCTTATCAGAGCCACATTGTGCTCACATATGTGATCATCTCAGTCTTTTCATATACAGCAACAATATCCATTGTGTGAGCCATTCATAAGAATAGGAGGGAGATTCAATAAATGGTCTCTAATCCACAATGGAAGAGATAATACGATACAACAGTAATACTATGCTATAATTATTTTTTTTGAATGGAACAGCAGTAGCGGTGCGTGGGTAAAATCACTGGGTAAGCCAAGCCAGGGAAAAAAAGCAATTTTACAACATTTGTGTTGTGATAATTGCGTCGCTTACTCTATAGCCTGTTAGTTCATATGCCTTGACACCTTGATATACAGGCCTAAGACCGAGACAATAAGAAGACACAGTGGCAGAATAAATTCAACCACACCTTTGTTTCATCATAAAACCGGAGAGCAACATCTCTTCGGTGAAGTCCACAAAACATATTGCATGTAACAAACATGACCTACAGCATGGTCAAGCATGTTAATGTTTCCGACATTTTCGGACTACTAAACAACTATTGATTTAGAGTTACCGCAAGTCGCAAAGAAAACAGCCGCTGCCTCCACTATTCCAGCACCATTTCAACTTCAACATTTAAACATCATCTAATCACATATGCTGAGTCTAATACAGTGACAACTACAAGATACCAAAAATGCCTATAGGTATCATGGGTAGTAGCCTGCAACTGCAAAGTTATTTTAGGACATTACATTTACTGTTGGATGAATGCATTGCTACGAGCAGTGGGTAGCCTATTATATTTAGAGTTAGCAATCTAGTTAGTTAATGTGTTTTGAGTTTCCACTTCCTCATTGTGTTGAACCCCAAATGAATACGCCTGTGATGTTAGTTAGTGCACATAAAGATGTATGTAATTCATCTCTATTGAACCAAAAAAATCTAGCAATTGTAGTTGAATAGTCAACTCAAAATTAATGTCAGTCACTTGATTAGATTACACATAAAAATATATTGAGTCATGCATTCCTGCTTGGACGTGTTAGATGAAATGAAACAACTATTATTTACTTTTTAAGATGGACCCATGAGCTGGTGCCACCAACTGTAAAAGTTAGTGGCACCAGTGACAACAGGGGAAAAGGTTAGTCTGGAGCCCTGCAATAATTAACACTTACGGTAGGTGTTAATTCAGAGAAACACATATGACAGACACTAATTTACCAATATAGCCGAAGTCATTAGCGTGGTTTTTATAACATATAAGGCTTAATCAGACAGGCAGACAGACAGTTAAACAAACAAGAAGAAGCACAGAGTGACAGCAGAGTAGATGCTGAGACAGACAGACAGCACAACAGGGAGGCAAACAAAATGGCTAGAGCAGAGGCACAGTTATAGTGGTGTGTTTACATATTGTATTTGATTTAAGCATGTTTTAAACATGAGCTGTTTCAAAAAGATCAGGATCTTGTCTCTTCAGTCACTGGTACATAAATGGTTGAGAAACGCTGTACTGTACTGCCAATGTTATGTGTCAGCACTACTGCCTGTGTCTAAGTAGGGTGTGTAGGGTCAGGATATAAAAAAGGCCCTTACAGACCACGATTGAGATGCCAACACACCACTCGCTGCTCCCGTGTGTCCTCTAATTACCTTGCTGGTGCCTGCCTACTGGGCGGGGCTAATCTGATAAAGAGAGGGAAATTAACACATGGGAGCAGAGCTAACAACAAAGAAGTTGGTGCTGTGGTACTATGTGCGTAAAATTATGTAAGTAGCCCTATTTGAGTGTTGATAGTGAAATCTGTTTGCAGCGATTGGTGTTTGTAGTCATGTATGTGTCTTTGCTTGCTAGGCTAATCATTTGTTTGCATGACCTGCCTATCCTGCTAAATAATTGTAGCCCACCACTAATGATAATGCTTAGGCTACATGGGGGCTGTTCAGTCTGATGCCATTATCTCACATTTTCGTCCATATTGTGCAGATAGTCCATCCTTTACTGGTGTGATTGTATGCTACAGTGGCAGTGCCTTTCATATTTGCCGGTCATTTCCAGGCCTGGTGCTTTATCCTTGTAGTTAACTGTAACAACCAATAGTTACACTGTATTAACAACATGTAACTGGTAATAATTGCAGTCTGTAATTACAAAGGTGTATGAATGCTTGTTACCATGTTTGTTACAAATGGGCAGGTTTCCACTAAATTCACAAACTTAGTGTTTTGTTTCTTCTCAGCTGCATCCGATTAATTAACAACTGTCACAAAGGTTGTGACCCCTCGTGGATGCGCTGGGTGTCCAAGAGATTATGCTCAATATGCTCTAATTACTTACCCATGAATGTGCACAGTTGAAAATATATCTCCACTCAACATTATTGCTAGTACTTGCCACCAAAATAACGTGTACCATCTGGGTTAACTTGGTCATTCCAGGTGAGGAAAAACACACTATTTCAAAGCATAGTACATGTAAGTACAATGTAATTAGCTAGGCAAAATGAAGTGTATCTTGAGTGTACTTACTTATAATTAAAGTGTTCTTATACAGTACACTACCCGTACGAAAGACTATTGAGAGTAAATATTAGTTCATTATAAGAGAGCTGTAGCTCCGCCCACCGGTGATGTGGAGCAGAGCTTGCTGGGCGATCTCTAACTGAGGAGAATTAAGTAACTAGAGAAAGTCCACAAGCCAAGTGATAAGTTCCAGCCATCTCCTGTGATTACCTTTAGTTAGCATTCTTTGTTTTAGCCAAGGCCAGTGTGCATCCTTCAGAAATGTGAGTTCATATTTCTTCCTATTCATGTGTTGTGGACGCACTCGTCTTTATTATGCTAATTAACGTTTTTAACGCGAGCTAGCAACTGTAAGCTTGCTAACCCTGTTGTTTCTGTCATCTCATTTCAGACATTTAGCATTTCAATCAGGGGCGCAACTTTCACCCTCATATTGTGAAATGGCATTTTTTTGCCCCCCAGTTTTATCATTGGAATGTGATACAAAACAAGGCAACAGTGTGCTTTAGGACCATGCGGACGCCTCCGAGCAGTCGGGTAGGCTGTTTGGAGTGTTTATCCGACTGGATTTAAAAAATAAAATTTAAAAATAATTATGTCCCCCCCCCCCCCCCCAATTCTAAAACCAAAGTTGCGCCCCTGATTTCAGTGTATAGTATAATGTCCACCAGTGTCTAGTCTTATATGCCCTGTGGTTGTATGGGTGTATACTGTGTAGATTATGTGGGTATTTTGTTAGTAATGAGCCTTGTAGATGTAGCTATATACATTCAAGTTCATGCAGTTGTGTGAGGATGATGGTGCTGCTCGGTAGTGCTGTGGAGTTGCACTCCTCTGATCATTCATTAGTGAAGTCACAGCCATGTTGTTAGGTTGTATTGCCCTGTGCAGCAGATAAGCTATAAATAATATGGCTACAATAGGTTATGTAATTGGAGGTTGTATTAAGCCTATACCTGTCATTTACTATTGTATTTAATTTCCCCCTTTTCAGAACCACACCCACTCTTGGTTAACACAATTGTCAAGCCATACACTGTGCTGTGCTGTGCCGTTCCTGCTTTATGTTAATCAGCGTCATTAAACCACCTCAACTGGAATCCTACCTGTCTGTCATCTGTGCCCTTACAAGCACCTGGGAGAGAACACATAATGCTAAGAAAACGCTAAGAATATACAGTCCAACAGGTCCTCCTCTACACTACCCATCCTGGCAAACTGGCCCTCATTTTAAAGTTTCTGGAAGCACGATCCAAGTGGGAGGATAAGCACACTAGTACACCACGGAGTACATATAATAAACGCATAAGTACAATGTAATTACTAGGTGTTACACAGGATTTAGAAAGTTAAAAGGAAGTGGAAGAGGAATGTCCTCTGTGTGGACAAGTTTAATATGGTGGTGGACTAAGATGAGAAGATTATCGCTTTTCAAGTAGGATGCAATTTTGGAAGTTACATTTATTTATTTTCGTATTAATAATCATTAGTTTTATCATTATTATTATTATTGTATATCACTGTTATTATTGTAAACATATTTATTAAATCGAAACCAGTTCTTAAAATATGCAAATTAGGTTCTAACTGTAAAGATGTGTTTTCCACAATATAATAGCCTTCTCCTATTTTCCCTATAAACAATGGCTTAACTTACTTTTGACATTACCCTAATAAAATTTAGAAACTTTGTGAAGGTTTGGTGTGGTGTGTCTATTATTAAGCTTGAGCTACTTCAAGCCTACAGTATGATATGAAGGCAGTGCGCACCGGCACTCCATTTGAACCTGAGGTGAGGAAGAATGTTTTAGGCCTACCAGAGTTACTCCTATAATCTAACAATACAATGCTTATCTTTATACAAGATATTCTGATAGAAAATTTACGAATTAGCCTCCTTCTGTATGCCTTTATCTGTATAGCAGATGCAGTACCCATCTGACATAAAGATATTCATGTCGGTGTCGTAGCATTCTGCCGGCATATCTCGCTCACTCTCTCTCTGGGGCTAGGCCTAAGCGTCTCTTCCGTTATATATATATATATATATATATATATATATATATATATATATATATATATATATATATATAGAGAGAGAGAGAGAGAGAGAGAGAGAGAGAGAGAGAGAGAGAGAGAGAGAGAGAGAGAGAGAGAGAGAGAGAGAGAGAGAGAGAGAGAGAGAGAGAGAGAGAGAGAGAGAGAGAGAGAGAGAGAGAGAGAGAGTGTGAGTGAGTGAGTGAGAGAGAGAGAGAGAGAGTGAAGGAAAAGCAGCCATAAAGTGCTCAGCATATGTGGGAACTCCTTCAAGACTGTTGGAAAAGCTTTCCAGGTGAAGCTGGTTGAGAGAATGCCAAGAGTGTGCAAAGCTGTCATCAAGGCAAAGGGTGGCTATTTGAAGAATCTCAAATATAAAATATATTTGTTTAACACTTTTTTGGTATCTGAACATTTATAGCTTTGGCTGAGGTTTTCATATTGTTGGTTAAATGAACTCTGCTTTGCTGAAACATCTGGAAAGTATTACTATAGGGGCCCCCTAAAACAGTGGACATGGGGATATGTGGAGGCCAGGGATTGGTCTATTCAAAACACGCCATCTTGTGTTACATAGGATATATACCATGTTTGAACAAAGGGACGAGAGAATAATCATATTTGAGATTGGGTTAGTTGTTCTCCAGATTCTGCAGAAATCTGTAAATTGATGCTGAAATCTTTTGATATAATAAACCTTTATAATCAAAGTACAGTGTCAGCGGATTCCTTGTCAACACAGCATTGCAGCATCGTTGTTCGACCACCACAGTTACTACATGATTTCATTTGTGTTATTTAAATAAAATAAATAATATGCCATTTAGCAGACGCTTTTATCCAAAGCAACTTACAGTCATGCGTGCATACATTTTTTTTGTGTATGGGTGTTCCCGGGGATCGAACCCACTACCTTGGCGTTACAAGCGCCGTGCTCTACCAGCTGAGCTACAGAGGACCTTATTTCATAGTTTTGATGTCTTCACTATTATTCTACAATGTAAAAAATAGTAAAAATAACAAAAAACTCTTGAATGAGTAGGTGTGTCCAAACTTTTGACTGGTAGTGTATATATAATTGTTTTATTTTATTTATTATTTGTTTTTTGTTTTTTATTAATATCATACAGTGGACTCCTAAGCCTATAGGCCTATGAATGCAATGCTCTGATGCATTTAGTGCTCAAATCTCCAACAGCTGAACCATGAGGTGGAAAATTATTGTTTTAGGAAAGTAAAACATATTTATTTGAAATTGGCTATAAAGTTTTGCTTATGCTACACATCGAAACACAAGAAATAGTGTTTCTGTAATTTGTTATAGGCTGTTTAAGGACACGTAAATGTGGCTAATTTGGCGATTATATCCCTTGTTTATTGATGGAGCTGGCTATGCCAGGTCGGATCTGAATGCATATGGATTTCTCAAATGTATGGTAAATTAAAATCTTCCAGGTCACTTTGTCTTGCACCAAATTTTCCTAACAGAAACCCTGGCACACATACTGCCAAATATTTTCTGGCAGGCAGGCAGGCAGACACTGGAATACGTTTCTGAGTGACAGAGTGAGGGCTTTTTGTGGGACTGGAAAAAAAATGCCCAGAACGTAAAATGGTCCTCCTTTTAAAGCTTCTGGAAGTTTCACATAATTTCCATACCTTATTCTGAAATGAAGTGAAACTTCCAGATGCTTTAACATGAGGGCCAGTTTGTCAGGATAGGTAATGTACTGTATTAGTACACATTAATTACAAATAAGTACCCCTCAAGATACACTTCATTTTAATGAGCTAAATCCTGTGTAACAACTAGTAATTACATTGTGCTTAGGCAAACATTACATGTACTATGCTTTGAAATAGTGTATTTTTCCACATCTGGGATGCCGCCCATATTAGATCCCAGTCAGTGAGGTTGAACTACTGATCTGTTTTTACCAGCTCAACCAAGATAGCCCAGATGGTACACTTTAATTTACGGGCAAGTGCTGGCAACAACACTGAGTGGAGATATAGTTTGAACAGTGCACATTCAAGGGTAAGTAATTAGAGCCTATTGAGCATAGGCTATAATGTCTCAGACACCCAGCTCATCCACAAGGGATCACAACCTTTGTGACAGTTGTTACTGTATGCAGCTGAGAAGAAGCGAAACTCTTAAGTTAGTGAATTTAGTGGAAGCCTGCCCATTTGTAACAAGCATGGTAACAAGCATTCATTGTTACACCTCTGTAATTACATACCGCAATTACTACCAGTTACATGTTGTTATTACACTGTAACTCTGAGTTGTTACAGTTAATTACAATACTTGTTACAGTGTAATTGCACATGTAATTGCACTGTAATAAGGACCCCTTAAAATTAAGTGTTATCAAAATAGGTATAGGCCTAATTGCCTTGTATAGCCTTTGTGTGTATATCTTTGTATGGTTAATTATATTTCCATGTATCTCTTTCCTCCTAGAAACCACACACCCTGCTCTGTAAGTATCCAAAGTGAACCGGAGTGTGTTGTTATGTGGTGACACTTTAAACTGCCCTGACATACTTTGGCTCTATTCTTGCCGGACATCCCTGTGGTCTTTCACACATCCCTGAATCAGTACATAGTGTTTAGTAGAGGTCATCCAGACCCTTGCAGTTTTTCTACACAGGGTCTAGAGTGTATGTGTGTGTATGGCTGGTGGCCCGCCAGTTTATATGAACATGCAATACATGTTCATATAAAGTAATTGCATTTCACAATGAAATGCTCACATTACTTTTGATATGATTTTCTTCTCATTTGTTAAAATGCATTTTACTATTACTTAGTCTGACTGCTCTTAATTGATAATCACTTACCCGTTTGGTAAACCTATAGATTTTATACAGGTTTGTCTACTACAGATTTTGATAACTACATAATAAAAATGCATGTTTGTAAAGTATAAACATATAAAGTATGATATATACTATAATGTACTATTATGACTTTGATTTTACTTCACAGTAAGTTTTTTAAAATATGATATTGACATCAGAGATGTACTGTATGTAATTCATCCCCTATACAGTAAACATGAATGAAGTTGCTGGGGTATTTTTGATAGGGGGGTTTCACACTGCTTTACTAAAATTGCATTGGCCAATACAGTACTGTAATATATGCCATTTACGTAGCAGGTGTTTCTATCCAAAGTGAGTCCACACATTTTTGTATGTGACCTCAGTGGGAATCAAACCCACCACTATGGGGTTGCTAGTGGTATGCGCTACTAACTGAGCCACTGTAGTGTCTGAAGGTCTATGATTTTGCTGACATTTGCAAATGGTGTAATAGATGAACTTTACTCTGCTTTGCTGAAACATCTGGAAAGCATTACTACATAGGCTTCTTGGAATAGAGGACATTTGGAGATATGTGGAAGCCGGGGATTGGTCTGTCAAAAACCACCCATCTTATGTTACATAGGATAAATACCATGTTTTGAACAAAGGACGGGGAGAAATAACATATTATGGATTGGGTCCGGTTATTCTCCAGATATCTGCAGATGTCTGTAAATTGATACTGTGATCTTTGATACAATAAACCTTTATAATCAAAGTACAGTGTCAGCGGAATTCTTATCATCACAGCATAATCAGCATCGTTGTCTCGGACACCACAGAATGGTGACGAGGATTTGGGACGTATTGCGTCTTTTCTCAGCATTCCATTCATGGGCTGCGAAGTGACTCCCGCTCAAGACGCCGGCAGATAAGGTGAGATTTCTAACAGCTTTGGGCGCTGGTCGGTTCGTGTGCTTGTGTATGTGTGTGCGTTCAGATGTACCGTCAAAGGACTTGTGTGTGCGCTTTGCTGTTATTTGCTGTGTGATGAGAATCCGTTCAAAATTTCTAAATTTGTTTGCGTTGGGAACAACACAAACAGGGGGGAGTGTCTATAGGAATTATTAACACTGGGCACACCGATATTTGGCTTGAATAAAATTAAAAGGAGTGTCCAGGAAAAGCATGAAGGAATAAGGCCAGGAAATAAGGAAAAAGTATACTTTTAGGACGTCGCTGATTTTAAGGAAGCCCTCAAATGAGGCGATCATTAAGATGGGCCATAAATCCTAGGAGAGTCATTAGGTTGACTTTCAGGTCAGTTCTGGGAACTGTGAGTTTGTAGAAGATACATTCAATTGCACGTTACCTCTCGGAATATAGTTGACAAAGTATATGTTCGAAGTAACCTCTCATTGAATATCTGCAACTCGAGGTAGCACAAATTTAGGAAGGAACAATGAGAAATAAGGAGCGACGGTAGCATGCTTAGTGTATTGTATGAACGGATGCATTCTTGTTTAAACTGTGTATGTGTGTGTGTGGGAGAGAGAAAAATAATAAAATAAATACGTCTCTGTTGTGTGTGTCGACTCATGTTAAGATAAGATTTATGTTAGAGATATATACATATATATGTTTTGGTTGAGAACAGGGGTTTTTGTTTTCATAAGGAAATATGTAAGTTAAGGTTAAAAAATCTTATGAGTCTCCGTTGGTGAGAACGTTAATAATTGTTAACTATATATGAGCCCCCTGGAAGGACGTTAAGGTTAAAAATCTTATGAGTCTCTATAAAAAGAGAACGTTTACTAACTATTAGAATATCATGAGCCTACAGGGCAGACTTTTTAAGAGTGTATAGAGATGTTTTGTAATGGATAAGAAAATAACTATAAATCTGTAGATTACAATAAGTGAAGATAAGAAACTTCGAAGTAGGATTTGTGTTCTATGTTCTGTGTTGGTTTGTGAGTTCTGTTAAGTGTTACTGTTTGTCTATGGGGGAAAGAGAGGAGGTACAGCGGGTCTGTCTACTTTCTGTTGTTTAGGCTGGGAGAGAGCTGCTTGAGAGCTCCTTTCACTCTGGAATCACACTGGTGAATGAACTACGCATGCGTGGGATTTTATGAGTTTAGAGTTACGTAGAGCAAATATGCCACTCCCCTGCCTGCACTGAGTTGCTGGGAGACGCAGACTCAGAGCAGACAGAGAGGGAGGGGGAGACTTACATATGATTAAAGTATTCTGTTTGTTAAATCGGCTGTTGCTTGACTATGAAACTATTTGATTGAGATCTATTGAATTGATAAATGAGAAGATATGTTGACGGATTAAAAAAAATATATAATAATAATAATACAAATAATTAAATAAATAAAATAAAATGTTATTGCGCTATTTATAATATTCCTGAGTTAACCTGTTTGCTTATTTCTTAGCGCGAATGTGAACATAGGTATGCATAAAATACGAAATTCTTGTCTGTTCTTTGTTCTTCTGTGATATGAGAGACGATAAGAAGGAGGAGACAGAGAGAGAGAGAGGAGGTGCTGACGAGTACATCAAGCGACAGGGTGTGCTGCGACGGATCAAGTCAAATTAAGGCCAGTACTGTTCTATCCACAAAACCTACTTTCCCTTACAGGATATAATAGATACATTGTGTATGCATAGAATATTTCATGTTGTGACCATTTCACAGGAACTTGGAGACATATAAAAGAGTCGTTACAATGGGGAAAAAGGACATCAAAACTACAAAAGTAATTACTCCTGTTGATGTAGTACAAAATAGTAATCCTCTAGTTAATGGTATTGCAAGGTTATCTGGAAAATGGAATAAACGTTGGCCTGACATTGAACAACCATGGCCAGTGGAAGGGACTCTTAACCCAGACGTCATCAAGATAATGCAAGTGCTTGTATCCACGTATAAGGCAGATCAAAAGAAGGGGAAAAAAGGGGAACAACGTAAAGAAAAGAGACAAAGAGAGCTGGGTGTTCTTAAGCTGTTTGAAAATGAAGGACAAAAACTGATAAAAGATAGAAAAGATAAAAGAGACAGAGGTATAGAGAAAATGGCAAAAGAGGTGAAGGTAACAGAAAAACTAATGGCAGAAGTCAATACACCTTTCTCACATATGGATTCAGCAAAAAGACCCCCCCTTACGAGGAAGAAGTAGAGTTTAAGGACGTCTATCCTCAGCTTCCAGTGATCATTCAGGAGGGTGATTATTGCATCAGAGATGAAGATGAACGAATAATAGAGAGAGGACAAGCAGAAACAACCATAAAGATGAATCCAAACTCCAAAAGTAAGAAGAAAACGAGATGTCTGGAAACTAAGGGTGGAGTGAGGTTCAGGAGGATGGACCTTGAAGATGATGATGATGATGATGATGATCAGAGTGATTCAGAAGAGATCATGGGTGGATATGACCCTGTGATCAGACAGAGGTTGGCCAGAGTGGAAAGAAGGGGTGATGGAAGTTGGAAGAAGAAGAATACAAGAGATTCGAGTTCTGATGAAAGTGAAGATGGAGACAGCGATGAAGACTTGGAGATTAAAGGTGCTTCATATTCAAGAGGATTTTATCCTACAATGACTAGCACAGAAGAAATAGAACAAGATATAGATTGATGCATATCATGCCTGCATAAGGCCAATAATTTAGAAGAAGTAAGAGAACTGGAAGAACAACTCAAGAAGCTGAAGATACAGAAGAAAAAACTGCTGAAAAAAGGATCCCAAGAATTGGAGAAGAAGTATACATTGAGGCCAAGACAAGGGAGCACATGTAAGAAGATGATGCCAGTGATAATTCGAGGACAAAACCTGGAGTATAAGCATTTGCAGAATACTGATATGTCAGATATACTTGAGAAGCTGCCTACTCTTCAAGATGGAGCATATCCTTGGATTTCAAAATTGGAAGAAATTACGGTGGGAACACAGTCTGCCATAGGAGACATTAAGAGACTTTTGGCTAATCTCCTTGGGATTCCAGGTATGGAAGACATTTTTCAGAGAGCTGGACTTCATCGATATGTGGGGACTGCGGTGAATGATCCTGAATTGTTAGCTGCAAGTAGAAATCGGCTGTGGAGAGCACTGAAAGATACATTTCCAACAAATGTGCATCCTGACAACATTCTGATTGACCCACTAGGACAACAAGAAAATCTGAGAGCCTATATGTCAAGAGTTCATCAAGTGTGGAGAAATATTACCGGAAATGATCCAGATATGAGTCAAATTGAGCAGTCAATTTTGAGAGCTAAACTACAGATGGGACTGCCCTCACCAGTAAGGAGCAAACTGGCAGAGGTGGTTGGACTTGGAAGCATGACAAAAGGTGTCTATACAGATCATATAGCCCATCAAGTGGATCTGTACCGGAAAAAGGAACACAACCAGAAAGAACAGGACCAAGAAACTCTCAGAAAACTAAATCAAATACAACTGGTGGAGAATAAGAAGGAGAAGAAACAAGCTTTGGTTATGCAGAATCAGTGTGCACCAAATCAACAATCACTGCCACAGCTTCAACCGAACCAGTTCCAACCGCAATTGTACCAGCCACCAATAGCGGTACCAGTTGTTTCATATCCACAGCCAGTTTCTGGACAGAGACAGAATTGGAGAGGAAGAGGACGAGAAGGCTTAGGAAGAGGAAGAGGAGGAAAATTTAAGCCATACTTCCAGCAATCTTCAGAAGTGTGTTATAATTGTGGACAGGTTGGTCACTTTGCCCGTGAGTGTAATGGGCCAGGAGGAAACACCAGAGGGAATTTCAGAGGAAGATACAGGGGCCAGTCAAGATCATCTGGAGGACCGGTGAACCCTTATAGGGGCCCGGAGCAAGGATTCTAGAGGTGCCCAGAAGATCCGAAAGGGGGGTGTCAGCTGGTAGCATCAGGACCGGAAAAATATCCAACAATTGAGGTGAAAGTAAACAAACGACCATTGGAAGTGATGGCGGATAGCGGAGCTGCTTTTACCTGTATTCGGCCTGAAGATGCTACACATCTCCCTATGTCCAATCAACTAATTAGGACAATCGGATTTGAGGGAGTGAAACAGCTGATTCCTCTTATGGAACCAATTGAGCTCTGCTATGAAAATCAGAAAATTACAATACCCATACTGGTATCAGCACATACACCTATCACATTGTTGGGAAGAGATGCATTGTGTAAATTGAACTGTACGATAAAATGTACACCAGACGGCTGTCTGGTAGAAGTGCCAAAGGAAAAGGTTTACCAATTGTTGATGACGACAGAGATGGATTCTTCTTCAGTATTCTGGATTGGAAATCTCAGTGAAGATTTTCTGAAGCAGGCTATGATATGGGAGAAATTCATTGTGACAAACATGCCAGATGCGAGGCTTCCGGAATATCCATTTCATTGTACGCTCAAGTATTTCAAGAATGCTGCCCAATCAGACTCGGAGGAATGGTTGAGTCATCAACCAAAGAAAGTTCAACTCAGCTCATGTTGCATAATTTTAGGACCACAAGGAGCAGCTATGAAGATAAACACAGACGATTATCTGGATAAAGAATTTGAGATTGAGAAGAGTGTGCCACATGTGACCTTGTTGGTTTCTGAAGGCTATGAGCAGAAGCAAATAGGACAAATTATGACAGAAGCAGAAAAACCTGTTTTCGTACCGATGAAAGAGAATTTGGCGATTTGGAGGAGTGAAGATCAGCGATTTCTCAAAATAATGATTTCGGCTCAAGGACAAGGAGAGCCACAAGCTGTACGGATGACACATTAATCTATTTGCAGTGCGAAGATGGATTCAGACCCCATGACAGAGGAGATGTTGCAACAAGTTCCAGAATGTTTGTGGTCTCAACACAGTACCAATATTGGACTTGTGAAATCAGCCCAACCGGTGAAAGTTGAACTTCGACCAGGAGCCAGACCTCCTTGGAAGAATCAGTATCCATTGAAAGATGAAGCAATCCAAGGGATCGAACCACAAATTGAAGGACTTTTGAAAGCAGGTGTTTTAAGGACAACAAAAAATCCTCAGAGTAACACACCTTTGTTGCCTGTGAAAAAACCAGATGGAACTTATCGTGTGGTTCATGATTTGAGAGCGGTGAATGAGGTAGTGACTGACTTTCCAGCGGAAGTGCCAGACCCGCATACCTTGTTAGCCCAAATTCCTCCTGATGCGACACATTTTACGGTGTTAGACTTATGTGGTGCATTTTTTAGTGTTCCACTTAGTGTAGAAAGTCAGGGTTTATTTGGGTTCACATATAAGGGACAGTTCTATGAGTACAGTCATTTGCCACAAGGGTACAGGCATAGCCCCCACATTTTCAATAAAGTACTGAAGGATGATTTGATAGGGATAGATCAGATATTGCAAAGCACTGTCATTCAGTACGTAGATGATATAATTATCTGCTCACAGAATAAAGAAACATGTCATAGAGACTCAATTAAATTGCTACAGGTATTGGCAGAAAAGGGGCATAAGGTTTCACAGAAAAAGTTGCAATATTGCCAGGAGAAGGTTGTTTATTTGGGTCAGAAAATAACGCATGGACACAGAAGCATTTCGGATAGTCAATTGGAAGCTATTCGTAAGACTCCGAAGCCTAGAACTGTCAGAGAGATGATGACATTTCTTGGTATTGCTGGTTATTCTTCAGCTTGGGTTGAGAGCTATGCTAGTTTGACGGGACCTTTGAAAGCTATGGTTAAGGATACTGGAAGTGGTCAACTCCATAGCAATCTTTCCTGGACACAGGAAGGCCTTGTGGCATTTGAAACGATCAAACAGAGGTTGCAGGAGGCACCTGCACTCACACTACCGGACTACTCTAAGAATGTTTTGCTATATGTGTCTACTTCTACTGGAGGTAAATATGCATGTGCAGTTCTTTGTCAGCCGACAGGCACAGGGACGAATCTTCAGCCTTTTTCCTACTACTCTACTGCCTATTCAGAAGTAGAACTAGGGCTACCACTGTGCTACAGAGCAATGGTGGGAGTATATTCAATGTATGACAAAGCATCATCTGTTACGATGGGTTACCCAGTAACAATTCTTACCCATCATAGTCTCAGAAATCTTCTGAACTTTGGAAAATATACATTGACTATGCCTAGGCTCAGAGACTATCAGAGCAGGAAGATGTCACCCTAGTGAGGTGTGATACGGTGAATCCAGCCGAGAATTTGCCAACTTCAGAGGATGGTGAGCCACATGATTGTGTCCAAGAAGCAGAGAAATACTCGAGGCTTAGATCAGATTTGCAAGCCTTTCCATTACGTGAGGCAGACCTGGAGTATTGGACTGATGGGTCTTGTTATCGTGTGGGAGATAAATTGTGTGCTGGCTATGCAGTAGTTAAAGCCCAAGGAACTGGATTTGTTGTTGAAAAGGCTGAAGTAATACCACAGCCTGCGTCTGCACAACTTGCTGAACTTGTGGGGCTAACATAAGCATGTTTGTTAGCAGAAGGAAAGCGAGTGACGATATACACTGATTCAGCATATGCACATAGTGTATGTCATCTGTTTGGAGCAGTGTGGAAAGGTCAAGGGTTTAAGAAAATGGATGGTTCTCCGATACAACATCATGCGCAAATAATGAAACTGTTGCATGCTATGATGAAGCCTAAAGAGATAGCGATAGCTAAGTGTGCAGCTCATAAAACAGATGTGTCAAAAGTCATACAAGGGAACAAAGCTGCTGATGAAGCTGCAACAGCCGTCACAGGAGCGGACAAATTGGGCAAAGTTTTTCTGGTCACTCATGGAGTGGACTTGGAAGACAAAATTACGCTTAAGGATGTGATTTTGATGCAGGAAGCTGCTTCTACGATCGACAAACAATTATGGCTAGACCGAGGTGCCGTCAAAGATGCTACTGATCTTTGGAGAAACCATGAGGGGTTGATAGTAGCGCCTCTAGACCTATTAGGTCTGATGATTCAGGAAGCACATGGGTCAGCTCATGTTGCAAGGGGGAGGTTAGGAGAAAGATCACAAAGGAGTATTGTTTTTGGGCACCATATTTGCTTGAACAGGTTGACTATGTCATAGGCAGGTGCACAATTTGTCTGAAAAATAATGTTCGCAGGGGTGTGACTGTTCTTCCTGGTCACATTCCTACACCGAGAGGTCCTATGCGTGAGTTGGTTATCGACTTTGTTGATATGATACAACCAGTTGATGGGAAAAGATACATGTTGGTGGTTGTAGATAGATTTTCACGATGGCCGGAGGCCTGTCCAACCAAGCGAAAAGATGCTCAGTCGGTTGCTAAGTTCTTGTGTAAAGAAGTCATAAGCAGGTGGGGACTTCCCGATCGAATATCCTCAGACAATGGGAAAGAATTTGTGGATAAATCAGTGAAATTGATGTTACAAAAATTGGGAATTAAGCAACGTCTTGGAGCAGTTTATCACCCACAAAGTCAAGGGATTTGTGAAAAAATGAACTGTGTCTTGAAAAATCGCATTGTCAAAATTTGCCAGCATACCGGTCTGAACTGGATAGCGGCGCTTCCTTTAGCATTAATGGTGTGTCGCTCAAGTGAGTTGCGTGATCTACGTATGACACCCCATGAACTGGTCACAGGAAGAAGGATGCCTACGCCTTGTTTGCGAACAAGCGGAAAGGGTCCAAGCTTGGCTCTTTTGGAAGATGAAATGAGAGCGTACGTTACATATATGGCGAATTCTCATAAAAAGCTGTCCACATATGTTTCTGAAAGACAAAGAAAAGAAGAGGTGCAGGAGAAGCTTGATGAGCAAAAAAGGAGTACAGTGCAACCTGGGGACAAGGTGTTCGTGAAGGTATTTAGAAGGAAGTGGTATAACGAACGTCGTGAAGGACCATTTGAAGATGTTCGTAGTACTGGAACAGCTGTCCAGGTTAAAGGGTCTCCAACGTGGTATCATTTGTCACATTGTGTTAAAGCGCCTGGAGAAGTGGTGCCACGCACAGAGAGACAGGATGTTGAAGGCTCAAGAGAGCAGGATGAAGATAGGGAAGAACAGGCGGAAGGAGAGATGCATGACAATATCCAGAGTCAAAACCCAGAAGGAGAGATTGTCCATGTTGTGGACAACGTTGATGATAATGTGTACACTTCTGATGATGCCAGAGATGACTCTGCAATGGATGGAAGGGAAAGGAGATTTGGGGACATTGATTTTCAATACGTCCCAGAAACAACAGGGAATATTTCAGTGGAATGTGAAACTGCGGAGATCACCAAGGGCAACTCTGTTACAGGAGAAGCTGGTGATTCGGTTAGACAAAGTAGGCCCAGACCAGTTAGGAGAAAAGTCAGACCAAAACGTTACGAAAACTAGGGTTGAAGTAACCCTAGGAAAGTCAGCTCAGCTTCCATGCCAGTGCACGAGAGAGAACAGTGGTGAAGGGAAATTTAGAGTTCAGTGGGAAGATAGCAATGGCAGGAGTTTAGATTTGTTAGGAGCAGTTGCATTGAGAAAGTATGCGTTGCTGAATGATAAGAGAAGACTGAAGATTGAGGGTGATTGCAGTCTCTATGTGTACAATTCCCAGCAGGAGGATCAAGGTGATTATAAATTTATTTTTTATAATCCACAGATTGAAAGTGAGGGATTAGAGTCGGGACTGAGAGTTAATGTAGTGACACTAGTGGTGATAGATGGAAATACAAGTAAAGAGCTCCAAACTGTAGGGAAAATAGATGAATCAACAACAATGACATCAACACTTCAGCCTAATACAACAACAGTAAGAAGCAATTCAACTCTTTCAACATTGACAGTTATTAAAGCTATAAATGTATCACATTTGATTACAATGGCGCCTCAGAAACTCGCTCCAACACCAATTTTAGAAGAAAAGACTGTCATTAGGGTTAGGATGGGTGGTACAGCTCATCTTCCTTGTAGATGTGAGAGACGGAGTGGGGGTGGTGACATTCCTCCCACGTGGAGAGATAACTATGGAGAAGAAGTGTTGTTATCAGGACCAGAAGTAGAAGCTGTGCCACCTAGTCAAAGGAAGTATATTTTGTACAACGATATGAAGTGGAAGAGGGTTATGAGTGATTGCTCACTCATTTTGCGTAATATTACATGGGAAGATCAGGGAGAATATACTTGTACTTATTTAGAGCCAGTGTTTAAATTTGTTCCAGTTAAGAATTACTGGTTAGAAGGCTATGTAACCCGTAAGGTGACGCTTATGATGGAAGATTTAAAGTCTGTTGAAGTTTCCACAGTCACCAAAGGAGTTCAGGAGCAGTATATTACAGTAGCCACTCCAACAGTAAATAATACACAGAGGACATCTGTAACTTTGCCACTGGAAATAATTAAGAGTGTTAATACATCAACTAAAGCCACTATTTTAACAGTAACTTTGGAAGAAATGAATGTTACGACGGCGATAACATGTTTCGGAAATGTGACACAGACACCAACAACAACTTTTCTGAAACTAAAGGATGTAGTAAACGTGACTCATAAGTCTATGATACAGATGGAGAGTGCTGTAGATGGTGGTAAGGATAGTGTTGAAATAGGAGAGCAGATGGTAGCAGAGAATCATGCACATTCATCTGAAATAGTGCAGAATACTATCCCGGAGGTACAGGATGAGTTCTTTAATTTTGATGGAACACCAGAAGATATATCTGATCAATACCGCTCGTTAGGGAAGAGAGAAACTAAATGGAAGGCATATGGATTTGATTCTTCTGTTTTGCAAATTAAAGATGGATGGGCAGGTAGGAATCTATGGTTCCAGCAGTTAACTCATTCTGTAAGATCAGTGAGGAATCTTGAGGGTCCATGTCTGTTGAGAATTCCAGCACCAGGCACATGGGGTTCAATCTTAGAGACGGTGCTGTTGTATCAGCAACAATCATTAACAGATATAATGATGTCGTTGTCGAAGCATTTGTTTAGGCCTAGGTTTAATTGCTCTTGGTTAAATGAATTACCCTATGTGAATTTGTTAGATCGGAAGGAAAATCAGTTAACAGCGATTCCTGAAGCATTGGAGGTGAAACCCGTGAGGGCTAAAAGCTGTTTTTGTTCAAATAAAACATATGATGGACCGGGTATGTTTATGGGAATATCAGATTGTGATGATTATATGATGACTTTGGGTAAGCATGAACGTAAGGTTAGTGATGAGACATATAAAGTAACTTTTTATGTTCCATTTAGTAAGAACAGCAGGACTTTGATGGTAAAAGATCAGCTTTTGCCTGGCAATGTGACTATTGGGAATTTTCTAGATATTTGGTGGGTTTGTGATGATAAAGCCTATATATTCTTACCCTATGGATGGACAGGATGTTGTTACATGTCGACGTTGAAGCTTCCATATGAGGTTTATACCATTCAAAAGGGGGAAGGCACCGGACACTGCTAAATCTGATTCTAGGTCTGGAAATAGGGTGAAAAGGGAAATGGCGCAATTTCATAGTTTGGAATCCTACCATTGGAGGATGAGTCTAGGAGAGAAGTGGGGACTTGGACTTTTTCCATGGTATGGTGTATAATTTTTGGCAGATCACATTGATAATATTACCTATACTTTGCAGGGTTTTGCAAATGAAACGATAAGAGGGTTTAACCTTCTGTCAAATACTCAAAGAAGTCACAGACTGACGCTGTTGAAACATGACATGGCTCTTGACTATATTTTAGCCAAACAAGGTGGCTTATGTTTGGCTATGAACTTGACGGGGGATGATTGTTATACTTTGATCCCAGATAGTTCCGATAATATCACTAGTGTTATAGATGCATTGAAGACTATAAGGGATGCGTTTGGTCGATCTGAAGGAGATAGATGGTCAGTGAAGGCTTGGTTGCAAGATCAGTTAGGCCCAGTGGGAGCAGTGATAGTTCAGATTTTAGTAGCAGCTCTTGTAGCGCTGTGTGTGATGTTTTGCTTTTGTACTTTGTTACGGACCTTTGCGAAGGCTATGATATTGAGATGGGTTGGAGTTGTGATGCCTGGGGACAACACTCAGATGCCGTTGTTAACTGTTACTGATCTAGATGGAGATAAACAAGTGGGACTGGATGGAGTATTGATGGATAGATATCCATTTTGAATATCCGATCATTTTTTACGTCTTTACATATTATTGTGATATTTAGTATTTTCTTATGAATCAAAGGGGGGAAATGGAATGTGATTCATCTTATATATCATTTTATATATCATTCTTATATTATTGTTGATATTGATGTTTTAATTTGCATGTGTTGTTTTGCAAAAGATACTGGTTGGTGTTTTCTTTTCTTCCAGAAGTATATGGGAATGTGTAGAGGGGATTCAAATACTCAAACATGGACAATATGAATGGACTGGAGGAAGTGGAACAAGGAAGGTGTGGAAATGTTCAGATTCCATCATCAACGTTTCATTGGACGTCGACACTGCTGAGGAGATGAAGTGTAGTGGACTACATTCCAGTGTCTGCAATGATATATAGACATATTTGCATGTGTAATACATAATTTGTGTCATATTCTTTCTGTATAAATTTTTGAAGAATGATATTTTCTGTTGTTGGGTACATGCGGGGACCTCAGATGTTTTTGTTTATTTCGTTGAAGCTTAGGGATATTGGGTCTAGGCAGGGACAGAGAGAATCCACAGGAGGGTCCGATGGGTCGACCAGCCTGAATGTGGACATTTTTGATTGTATTTTGTTTTCTGAGGTTTTCATGTGTATTCAATTGCATCGTAGCTTAAAATGCATTGATAAAGATTTATAAATTGATCTGGAGTACTTAGGTGGTCGCCTGGGGCAGAGGGGCCGTGAGAGAATTTTCCTGTCTTGATTGATTGATGGATATTTGGAATGAAAGCTGCCAGACAGGTTTTTCGTCTCTTACACTCCATAATAATTTATTTACACTCCATAACAATTTATTTACACTCCATACAAAAATGTGTCTATATAAACATGTGTTTACTCTCCATAAATTTTGGTTTATTGCTGAAGTTACTCAAGAACAAAAAATTGTATTTGTCATAATCCTATTCTTTTTGTTTTTGAGACTTAATTAGTCTCTAAGGGGGGAAATATGTAGTGTCTGAAGATCTATGATTTTGCTGACATTTGCAAATGGTGTAATAGATGAAGTTTACTCTGCTTTGCTGAAACATCTGGAAAGCATTACTACATAGGCTTCTTGGAATAGAGGACATTTGGAGATATGTGGAAGCCGGGGATTGGTCTGTCAAAAACCACCCATCTTATGTTACATAGGATAAATACCATGTTTTGAACAAAGGACGGGGAGAAATAACATATTATGGATTGGGTCCGGTTATTCTCCAGATATCTGCAGATGTCTGTAAATTGATACTGTGATCTTTGATACAATAAACCTTTATAATCAAAGTACAGCGTCAGCGGAATTCTTATCATCACAGCATAATCAGCATCATTGTCTCGGACACCACACCACACAGGACCACTACAATACATAAGTACAATACTGTTAAAAAAAACGATGCATAATAACAATACAGGTGGAAGGTGTATGATTGCCATCCCCATGACGTGTCACACTCCTCCAGGCCATGGATGAGGCATGCAATTAAATGTGAGGCTTGGATTCGCCATGCCAAAAGGTTTTTCCCCAGGTGCATGAACAATGAGGACATTTACTGCAATGTTGATGAGAACCTATGGCCAAATGTTCAAGACAGGCTTGATGCAAACTAGTGTCTGCTAAACATTATGTTTCTTTTAATAATTTCATATGTTTCATTTGACTACAGTACACCTATGTTGTAATTATATCTTAACAATAAATTTTTTCATCAATGATTGTGAAAGATGTCTTCAATTATCACATATTTGATCACACATAGGATAGAAATTATGGAAATTTGATTGAACATTTTTGATGGGTAAAGTTTGATGGGTAGTGCAAGTGTATTACCTAATGTGAAAACAGTGTAATGTACTGTATTTTACAGTACTGTAGCATATTACATTAAAGGTCAATTTTGAAACATATATCTAGAATTTTTTGCTATTGGATTAACTGGTTGTTAACTCAACTAAATTGAGAAGAAATCATCATGTTGTATTATTTGTAAATCATTGTTGTCATTATATTTCACAGTAAACATATATTTTGGATCAATGGTTGTGTGGTGAAAGATGTCTTCAAACAAAATGAATCCAAATAAAATGTTTTGAATATGACTTGCTTCCTTAAATGTGTTACCAGTTTGGAGTTTTGTACTGTGAGTTTTGAAAATTCACCACATAGTTGTGAAAATAGCACCAAAGAAATTGAAGAAAAAACACTAATAGCCATACTCCTCTCCTCTCTGCTCTCACCTGTCACTACAGTGGAGCACATAATTGAGGAGAGCAGCTGAAACAGTCAGTTAAGAGTCAAAAGCCATAGGAACATCATTTTGATGATTCATTAGCCGATCTCTTTCACCTAAGATTCCAAGATGTTGAATACACCATTAAAATAAGTTTATAAATTTAAAATCAAAACCAATCAGACAAACTGGGCATATAGATAGTAACTTCACAACCAATAAGTTCTGTAACGGCAGAATATTTACTATCAACTTACATTTGCTGACAAAAACTTTAATATTGAAACTACTGACTACTGGTCCTCTCACACCAGCACAGTCGTGAAGAAGGCACGACAGCGCCACTTATATAATATAAATAATAATATGCCATTTAGCAGACGCTTTTATCCAAAGCGACTTACAGTCATGCGTGCATACATTTTTTTTGTGTATGGGTGGTCCCGGGGATCGAACCCACTACCTTGGCGTTACAAGCACCGTGCTCTACCAGCTGAGCTACAGAGGACCACTTCTCCCTTAGGAGACTGAAGAGATATGGCATGGCCTCTCCGATCCACAGGAACATTTACAGGTGAACCATCGAATGCATCCTGACTGGTTGTATCACCGCCTGGTATGACAACTGCTCCACCTGCGACCGCAAGGCCCTACAGAGGATGGTGCGGACGGCCCAGAACGTTACTGGGGGTGAGCTCCCAGCCTTCCAAGACAGTCATACCAGGCGGTGTCTGAGAAAGGCTGGAAAACTGCCAAGGACTCCATCCACCCGAAACGGATTGTTTCTCTGCTCCCGTCCAACAGGCGGTACTGGAGCATCTGGTTGCGGAGCAACAGGCTCCGAAAAAGCTTATTTCCCCAGGCCATAAGACTGTTGAATAGCATAAAACACACTCATGCACCCATGCTCACACAGTCACTACTGACACCTCACATATACACTCACACTCACTCATTACCATGCATGCACCACATATGTTGCTGCCATAACTGATAGATTATGGTGATTCATATTACCATTTGTTGCTGCTATATTGTTTATTACGATTATTACCATTAGTATTTATCCTGCTACCAGCCACTTTTACCGCTGTTTACATGTACATTCCTTCCTCAATCACTCCAGTACCCCTGCACATTGGAATAACTGCCATTGACCTGACCTGTATATAACTGCATTCTCCTGTTAATTTTATTTTTTTCTTCTCTCGCATTTCACATATTTTATTTCTTATCTGCACTGAGTGTACAAACCATTATGAACACCTGCTCTTTCGCTGACATAGACTGACCAGGTGAATCCAGGTGAAAGCTATGATCCCTTATTGACGTCACCTGTTAAATCCACTTCAATCAGTGTAGGTGAAGGGGAGGAGACAGGTTAAAGAAGGATGTTTAAGCCTTTAGACAATTGAGACATGGATTGTGTATGTGTGCCATTCAGATAGTGAATTGGCCAGACAAAAGATTTAAGTGCCTTTGAACGGGATATGATTGTAGGTGCCAGGCGCACTGGTTTGTGTCAACAACTGCAACGCTGCTGGGTTTTTCACGCTCAACAGTTTCCTGTGTGTATAAAGAATGGTTCACCACCCAAAGGACATCTAGCCAACTTGACACAACTGTGGGAAGCATTGGAGTCAACATGGGCCAGCATCCCTGTGGAACACTTTCGACACCTTGTAAAGTCCATGCCTCGACGAATTGAAGCTGTTCTGAGGGCAAAAGGGGGGGCTACACTACCTCTGATGTGCATTATTGTGAAAGAGCTCGCAAGTTAAGCATTTCACTGTGCTGTTTTACACATGCTGTATCCTGTGCATGTGACAATAAAACTTGAAACTTTAAAGTAGTGGGAAAATTTCACATTCATGTATTCATTGTATTCACACTCCTGTGCCTGATACTTTATAATTGGTAAATGTGGTTCAATCTACAGTATGTCTCAAGTGCTGCTCTATCATGGCAAATGCTCTATTATGCTCTGTTATGTCAAAATGCACAGAAACCCACATTGCTGTGGGTGAGACTCAGACTTTGAACTATTTGCATGGATGTGTGCAGACACACGCACACACACACACACACACACACACACAGAGAGAGAGACACAAACACAGCACCCCAGAGCTTGCTTGGCACTGGGAGATATCGGTAGAGTTGGAGGTGGGCCTGCATCACTTGGCTTTGATGAATAATATATTGAAGCTCGATTTAAAACACCTTCTATTTGACTTGAAATATGTGTACCTTTTTCTGTGGAAAAGACAGGAAGGTAGGAGGAGAATATGGGCAAGGAGGCACTACTGGAGTGTCATTTATCTTCTCTTCTCTCTCTTTCTCCCTCGTTCCCTTGCTCTCTCTCTCCCTCTCTCTGGGTTCTCTCTCAGTGCCAGGCATAATTAAATGCCTGCAGACTGATGTTTACAGAGGATGATGGCCGGAACAGAAGGAAGAGTCTCGGGGGGAAACCCAAACTCTCAGCCTCAGCAGAAAAAAAGAAAGTGAAAGAGTAGAACTGGCGGTGAGTCCCGAAGGATGAAATTTATTCTTACATTTTTGTAATTTCACGCCATTCAGAAATGTCAGGAAATATTTTGATGGCAGCCTGACTCAGTGAGTTACTCAGTACCTAATCCACTACTGCAAAACAAACTGACTCAGAAATCATCTTGCAGTAGTAGCTAAGCTTATTATAATATTTGAACAGGGGCAAACCAACTCTTATGCAATAATTAGGTAGCATGAAGGTGAGTGGACTGTTAATATCAATAAAGAAATATGAACTGTAAAGGTGTGGATAAATATTACCCTGATTCTCACAGCAGGAAAATAATCCTACAGCAACAGAAAATGTGAATTATTATGTGGATTATAATTAATGGACATTTTTGTAAGGGATGACACATTTTTTGTTATGGAAAATCAAGTCTGAAATGTTAAAGTGAAATTACAATTGTTTGTACATCACTGGGGCCAAGCTTCCTGCCATCCAGGACCTCTATACCAGGTGGTGTCAGAGGAAGGCCCTAAAAATTGTCAAAGACTCCAGCCACACTAGTCATTGACTGTTCTCTCTGCTACCACACGGCAAGCGGTACCGGAGCACCAAGTCTAGGTCCAAAATGCTTCTTAACATCTTCTAGCCCCAAGCCATAAGACTCCTGATCAGCTAATCGAATGGCTACCCAGACTATTTGCATTGATTTGATTTGATAGAAGCCTTTTTAAACCTTGAATACACTACAATTTACATTTCCTGCTGCGCAGGAAATTTCTCTGCGACAACAGACTGATCAAATTAAGGTAGCAAACCTGTATAGTCATATCAAGGCACACTTCTCACAATTGTGTATCATCCCTTCACTATTTCCTATGATGAATGTCAAATGGAGAGTGTTTTCTGGGGAACATCAATCTAACATTAGCATTCAAGTTGACGTATGATTGTTTCCTGGACTCAACAAGTCCTAAAATGAATATTGAACACAGTATTAAAGATGATGTCTGGCCCTAGACTGAGAAAGACTGCCAAAGAATCATGTCTCATCCCAATAGTAACCCCATCAATGGTTACAGACACTTATGTTTTATGGTTTCCGTTTCAAATGCAACTATTCCACTGCATAATTAACAATGGGTATAACTACAAAATGTATATATAAAGTGTTTATATGTTTGTGCTCCTCTCTCCCATCTTTGGTTTCGAATGTGACGGTTTGATGAGAGGGAATTATTAATCAGACAATGTCAGTCCCTTTTACTTTTTCCGCCTGATATTTGTTTTTGCATCAGAAGCTGTTTATGTTGACTCTGAGTAGAGAGCATAATTTCCCCTGCGTCATGCTCTTTCAGAGAGCTCATAGGAGGAGAAAAATAGGCAAATATTTTAAATAAAAATGTATCTTTATTCTCCATATTGGTTAACCCTTTACACACGTGGGAATTGGCCCATATAGATAGGGCTAAATGTAAATGTTTCTTTCAGAAGAAATATGAGAAGCATATGCATAACGATGGTAGCAATTGAAAGGGAACAGTTTGGAGATTATGGGAAATTATTAGACCAAAGGTGAGGACACAACAGTTCACCTGACACAAGACTGAATCCAAACATTGCACTGTTGATTTTATGTGCATTTTACATTTACTGTACTTTTCGTAGCATTTGTTGATAACGGAATCTGAAAATACTCTGGATACATTCAGTAATATAATAAAAATATTCATGGAAAATGTGGGGTAGGTGCAACATAAGACAAAACAATGGCAAGAGTTTGAGTGAGAGGACTTACTGGTGTCTCCAAGTGGCCACACACCTCTCCAAAGTGTGCACTTTCCTCTCAAGGAAAGAGCCTTCAACTATTAGGTGTTTTTTTGCTCTCCAAGCTGTGCCGTTGAGAAACTAAAGCAAGAACACTTGTAGTTTTTTTGTTTGGAACAAAGCCCTGCATCGTCACCATCCAAAAACGGTCCATTATAAATCGCAATCTGGATCAGGTGGGCATCATTTGAAAGCTTGTTCTATTGCCAACATGACAAGCTAAGTAAAAAAATGACAATCATACAGTGTTAGTCTTTCACAAGGCACGTCAGATATAGTAATTTTGGTGCGCATAGAATGGAGTCATGAGTACATTCAGGTGTGTGTTCTGTGGCAAATTTTCTACACAGTATGACAAACATAAGCTCATTCTTTTCAGAACAACACAGGGTATGGCGGCATGTCATCCTTGTAACTGTACATCAAACATAGCGATCATAAACATTGATACTGTAAATTACATGAGTTTTATAATATGGAAATGAGGTGCACAGTTGTATGGTTGTGTGACATCAAAGCGGTATTTATTATAATCCTCAACATTTTATCTTTCCTAACACATCGAATCCTCATGATTTACAGCATCTCCCTCACTCAGAAAACAAAAAACTTGCAAAAGTAGCCCAATTAGTGGGAGAGGTAGGGGCATCTTCTTGTGGAGTTTCTCAAGTTTAAAACAGCTGTCAGTTGAATCCCATACAGAGCTGTGAAGCGAAGAGCCTGTGCTCTTACGTCATGTATAGCGTGTTACTGTACAGCCACTGCGTTCCAATGTAGGTGCTCATCAGCATAGCCGCAGGAAGTAGGGGTTAAAAATGTAAAAATAATATTAATAAAAAAATATATAATTTTTTGAAGAAAAAATTAAATCATAAAAGTAGTGCACTGGGCCTTTACTACTATTAGCGGACCGATGTAGACGTCTGTAGGGTGGGCTATTTTTTTTTCTCCAGCATTTCTGCTTTGGCAAAAAAAGTAGTTGTATAATTAAGAACAGATACTTGCAGGATTCAATAGTTGGAATTGTAAGAGTTGTTGCCCTGTCCCTTTCTCTGCAATTGTCATTCTAATGGAATCCAGAAAGAATAAAACCATGTCCTCAAATATTTACATCAAAAGGTGCAAAGTTATGCACAATACAATGCACAATACAGTAATTGAGTACATTGAGACATCAATTGGTTTGTGATGATGTGATGTGATTATGTGGCTCAGTTGGTAGAGCATGGCACTTGCAATGCTAGGGTTGTGGGTTCAGGGGACCAGTATGAAAATGTACGCACTCACTACTGGATAAGAGTGTCTACTAAAATGGAAAAGGAATGAATAGACCATTTCAGTTTTCACATAGAAATAAGCTGCATTTGCAAAGTATTTAAAGAAACTGGAAAACATATCAAGCAAGTCTTTTTATATTCTTCAAGTATTATCAGATTAACTGTTTTGTACAGATAATTATCCTATCAGACTAAAGTTACAAATGCTGGTAAACACTCAAATACATTTAGTTTACATTTTTTCACAAAAGTATTGCACTGGGCTTTTACTAGTCCTCTATTAGCGGACCAATATAGATGTCTTCAGTGCTGGCAAAATAATCGCAGCACCCCTACCCCCAAACTACTTCCCGCGGCATCAGTGTCTAAATCTGCCACTTTCAATCCGGGCTGGAGTGTAAAATACTAAATATAGTATGATATAATATAGTACTGTGACATTACACTCCTCTAGCCCACAACCACTTCATCTACCGCCTGGCCAATATACTGGTATAAAACGACATTCTGAGAGCCCACACATGGGGCAGTAAATAGCAGGTAAACAATAGTCCTATCCCTCTCAATTCATTCTGAAGTGAGCTGTTGTCCAAATTCAAGATCCTCCTCCAGCCATCCAAGCAGGCATCAGCTGTGCCATCTGCCGGGTCCATTAGTTGGTATTTGTTTAGAGGCTGATGAAGGCTGTGGGGGCGCCCTGCCGGTAATACGTTTGGAATGAGGGTACTGAATGGGCTGGCTGGCTGTGATCAGAATTCAGCGGTGTTGATGATCAGGGAACCCATCGCAGTGCCAGAGAAGGGCGTGCACTCTCTAGGCTTACTCCCTCATGGCTGGTGCCTTAGGCCTACTGCAGCTTCTGAGTGAGTTATATTTTTCAAGCTACAGCTACCGAGGTCAACTCAGGAAATCAAGTTAACCCGTAGCCTAGAATTTCCGCGCCCCGCGGAAATCTAATTAACATAATTCTAAAAATCCCCATCAAAATGTGTCTGTTTAAGATAGAGATCTTTTTTTGCATGGGCTGCGTCTCAATCCATCGCATCTGCCGATATCGCCCTTCCGCATCTGTGGTGAAAGGTGGCAGAGATAGAGCTGTGTTTTTCAGACCATGAGACATCCCGAAAATCGGTCTTCTCGCAAAAAACACTTTAGCTTCCGAACGGGCTACATACTTATATGACCCTGCTGTGGACAGCTGAGACTCACACGAACACTTTTACTCTAGGACGCCTACAAGCCTCACAAGACTGTCTGAATGTCTTGATACCAGGAAAAAAAATGAATGGAAGTACAATGCATTTGGAAAGTATTTAGACCCCTTGACTTTTTTCACATTTTGTTACATTATAGCCTTATTCTAAAATGGATTAAATTAAAACATTTCCTCATCAATCTACACACAATACACTATAATGACAAAGTGAAAACAGGACAAACTGAGCAATCGGGGGTGAATGGCCTTGGTCAGGGAGGTGACTCTGACAGAGCTCCAGAGTTCCTCTGTGGAGATGGGAGAACCTTCCAGAAGGACAACCATCTCTGTAGCACTCCACCAATCAGGCCTTTATGGTAGTGGCCAGACGGAAGCCACTCCTCAGTAAAAGGCACATGACAGCCCGCTTGGAGTTTGCCAAAAGGCATCTAAAGGACTCTCAGACCATGAGAAACAAGATTCTCTGGTCTGATGAAACCAAGATTGAACTCTTTGGCCTGAATGCCAAGCGTCACGTCTGGAGGAAACTTGGCACGATCCCTACTGTGAAGCATGGTGGTGGCAGCATCATGCTGTGGGGTGTTTTTCAGCAGCAGGGACTGGGAGACTAGTCAGGATCAAGGGAAAGATGAACAAAGTACAGAGAGATCCTTGATGAAAACCTGCTCCAGAGCGCTCAGGACCTCAGACTGGGGCGAAGGTTCACCTTCCAACAGGACAACGACCCTAAGTACACAGCCAAGACAACGCAGGAGTGGCTTCAGGACAAGTCTCTGAATGTCCTTGAGTGGCCCAGTCACTAACGATTTCAGGAAGCCAAGACATTTACAGCGATGGGGGCAGACATTTTGATCAAGAGAGACCTTTAGAAAATATGCACATTTTATCTAACACTAAACATACAAATATGTATTACAGTTATAAGGAAGGTGAAATCTTATAGTCATTTTATAGTTTGATAATACTATATTTAGAAAGCATATAAGTCATTCCAAGCTTTATTCATACAGTTTTGTTGAGTAGGAAATTCATCATATAAAATCTCTCATATTTTCATATATGTATCATATTTGTACTGTGTACTTTAGCTTGTGTCCTCAAAAGGGACTACACCTCAGCAATTTACAACTATTTCTACCAGAAAGGTGAGATTTTATATGCAGCATTACTAGTTATTGTTTATTCCCCTCTCATGATAAATAATTACTTTGCGGGATTACGTAGATTACATTTTCGATTATATTTAGTTACGTTTAACTGGTTTAATAGTGTCACGATCGTTTACTGATGAGACGGACCAAGGTGCAGCGTGATAAGCGTACATTTTATTACGTACTTAACTCACGACAAAACAACAAACAAACAAAACGTGAAGTCCTAGGTTACACACAACAAACCTTAACGGAACAAGATCCCACCCCGACTAGTGCCAAACAGGCTGCCTAAGTATGATCCCCAATCAGAGACAACGAGATACAGCTGCCTCTGATTGGGAACCACCCTGGCCAACATAGATCCACACGATCTAGAAACTAACAATGAAAATATAACATAGAAACTCCACACCCTGGCTCAACATTTAAGAGTCCCCAGAGCCAGGGCGTGACAGTACCCCCCCCCCCCCCCCCCCAAAGGCGCGGACTGCGACCGCGCCACACAAACACAACAGGGTAGGGGCCGGGTGGGCATTCCGCCTCGGAGGCGGATCCGGCTCCGGGCGTGACCACCACTTTCTCTCCACCTCCCCGTTGCGCCCCTGGTCTGGTCTGGCACCCCTGACTGGAGCTGGACCCGACGACGGTGGATCAAACCGTACAGGCTCCGGACTGGAGCCGCTGGCCGGAGCTGGACTGGACACCGGTGGAGCGGATTGCTCTGGCTCCGGAGTGGATCCGCTGACTGGAGTTGGACCGGACCCCGGTGGAGCGGATTGCTCTGGCTCCGGAGTGGAGCAGCTGACCGGTGCCGGACCAGGCACCGGTGGAACAGGCACGGGCCGTGCCGGACTGGACACACGCACCACTGGCTTGGTGCGGGGAGCAGGAGCGGGCCGGACCGGGCTGACGACGCGCACCACTGGCTTGGTGCGGGGAGCAGGAGCGGGCCGGACCGGGCTGACGACGCGCACCACTGGCTTGGTGCGGGGAGCAGGAGCGGGCCGGACCGGGCTGACGACGCGCACCACTGGCTTGGTGCGGGGAGCAGGAGCGGGCCGGACCGGGCTGACGACGCGCACCACTGGCTTGGTGCGGGGAGCAGGAACGGGCCGCACCGGGCTGACGACGCGCACCACTGGCTTGGTGCGGGGAGCAGGAACAGGCCGGGCTGGACTGGGAACACGCACCACTGGCTTGGGCCGGACTGTGGAGGCGGACTGGAGGTCTGGAGCGGAGAGCTGACACAACCCGTCCTGGCTGAATGCCTACTTCCACACAATACGTGTGAGGCATCAGCACAGGACGTACGGGGCTGTGCACTCGTACTGGCGCTACAGCACGTGGCACTGGCGCAGGATATACGGGACCGAGGAGGCGTACTGGAGACCACGAGCGTTGAGCCGGCACACCCCGTCCTGGCTGAATGCCCATCTTTGCACGACACGTGCGTGGTGCTAGCACAGGACGTACAGGACTATGCCGGAACACTCGCGGCACAGTACGTGGCTCCGCATAACACGGAGCCTGCCCAGTCACACGCTTCCTAGCCTGAGTACGGGGAGTTGGCTCTGCTCTAACCCTAGGCTCCGCCAACCACCCTTTTAGCCCCCCCCAAAAAAATGATTGGGGCTGTCTCTCGGGCTTCCTCCTCGGCCGGTACCCTCTGCGTTGCCGCTGCTCCTCTGTTTAGCGCGCCTCCACAGTCTCCTCCCAAGGACGGCGATCCATTCCGGTCTGAATCTCCTCCCAAGTCCAGGATCCCTTCCCGTCCAGGATCTCCTCCCAGGTCCAGGCTGTCTGTTCCTGGACACGCTGCTTGGTCCTCTTATGGTGGGATCTTCTGTCACGATCGTTTACTGATGAGACGGACCAAGGCACAGCGTGATAAGCGTACATTTTATTACGTACTTAACTCACGACAAAACAACAAACAAACGAAACGTGAAGGCCTAGGTTACACACAACAAACCTTAACGGAACAAGATCCCACCCCGACTAGTGCCAAACAGGCTGCCTAAGTATGGTCCCCAATCAGAGACAACGAGATACAGCTGCCTCTGATTGGGAACCACCCTGGCCAACATATATCCACACGATCTAGAAACTAACAATGAAAATATAACATAGAAACTCCACACACTGGCTCAACATTTAAGAGTCAGGGCGTGACAAATAGGCTATTTACTGTATTGCAAAAGTGATATTGATTTGTGTTTGGTTGTCAACGTAACCAAATATCAACATTTGAAGGAGATGTATATTTTGTGCCACTGACTTGAACCCGATCGAACATCTCTGGAGAGACCTGAAAATAGCTGTGCAGCGACACTCCCCATCCAACCTGACAGCTTGAGAGGATCTGCAGAGAAGAATGGGAGAAACTCCCCAAATACAGGTGTGCCAAGCTTGTAGCGTCGTACCCAAGAAGACTCAAGGCTGTAATCGCTGCCAAAGGTGCTTCAACAAAGTACTGAGTAAAGGGTCTGAATATTTATGTAAATGTTATATTTCCGGGTTGTTTTTTTTATACATTTGCAAACATTTCTAAAAACCTCTTTTTGCTTTGTCATTATGGGGTATTGTGTGTAGATTGATGAGGGGGGAAAAAACTATTTAATCAATTTTAGAATAAGGCTGTAATGTAACAAAATGTGTAAAAAGTCAAAGGGTCTGAATACTTTCCGAATGCACTGTATGGAGATACTGTAGTTTAGTGCCTAAATAAGGGAATAAATACATGTAAAAAATAGTTTCCTGATCTTTCTTATATCTCAGATATAGGACAGACGCTTCAGAACAAACTTCCTTTAGATTTCTTTGGGACTATCTGTTGTTCCATGTAGTGAATATGTTATTCAATGCGTTTCTCTGGGCTATAGTAGTAAAGGCCAAATTCAATATTTTATAAAATAATTGTTTCATATATTTTTTGTATACCTAAAGGTGTTCTAAAATTCTAAATCAAATATCTAAATGATCCATTGTATGACCATCTTAAAACAATTCCATATGTCAGCTTAGAACCCCAGTGTCCAGTTTTCTGGGTGTTAGGAGAATATTCCATCAACGTCACACCAAACATATACAGAACATGGTTGCCATGTTCTCCGAATATAAGATATTCATGTTCTAGACACGTTCCATGGAATGTTGCAAGAACATTCATGTTTCCAGTTTTCTGAGGGTTATGAGAATATTCCATCAACGTCACACCAAACATACACAGAACACGGTTGCCAAGTTCTCAGAATATACGATTTTAAAGGTTCTAGACACATTGCATGGGAACATTGCAAGAACATTCCTGTGTCCAATGACGTTTAAAACGTAGGATGTTCTGTGATGGTCCCCTTTAGGTCTGTCTAGTTCCCAGTAGGGGTGTAACGATTCGTTTTAACAACGATTCGATTTGTATCACGATTCGTGGTTGTCGATACGATTCAAGGATGATATTGGTTCATTTAGAACGATACGATCCGAAACGATTCAGTGACTTGAAATCGATTCAGTAACCTTTTAGCCAAAAATTCAACCAGTGTGACTGAAATAAATACCTGGATACTGGACAGTGCAGGTGAAGTTTCCTAGATTCCTGTTTCTTGTAAGGACCGCAATGGTGGCTTGATAATTTCTCGCTCGTCGGCTTCTCCTCTGTCGTCCGCCATGCTATGTTTTGTTGACGTCACGGATAGGCAGACTGAATCGAGTAATGTTTAAAGCCTTTATCATTAAAAGTGCTAAGAAAAAACATCCATATAAAGTCTGACGTGCTTAAATCCAATGGGTTATTTCCTAGTATCGATACAATCGATTTATTACATTTTAAAACGATGTTAGATTGATATATGTTGTCCAAAAGGCCAACTCGCCGAGCACAGATCGATGTAGTTGGATCATAGGAATATAAATCGATACATCGATGTAGTAGATGGATCATTACACCCCTAGTTCCCAGCATTTTACAGGGATGTCCCTAAAGACGTTTTTAGGATAACACCTGATGGATTTGATTTCTTTACACACCACCCGTTGTTACTGTTGCCGAGCCAATCAAGGCCCTGATTGGTGTACCACTTCTATGCTTTCAACCATCTAAAAGCACAGCCAAATTCCAATGGAAAAACAATGTCTGCTTTTTGGTTTAGTTGTGTTATCACTGCGCTTTCAACCATTTAACCTTTTACTGCAGTGGGCTAAATCTGGGTCACTCAAAGTGTTTCTTGGTAGTCTTAAACAACTGTACTTTGAAACGAAAGTATACACCTCACACACGGTTATGGTCTTACAAACAATAAGACACATGTACCATGTCAGATATAGAGTTGAAATGTATTCCATTTTGAGTTTGCATTCCAAAATTACACTTTATATATTTATCACAGAAGACTGAAATACACTGCTCAAAAAAATAAAGGGAACACTAAAATAACACATCCTAGATCTGAATGAATGAAATAATCTTATTAAATACTTTTTTCTTTACATAGTTGAATGTGCTGACAACAAAATCACACAAAAATGATCAATGGAAATCAAATTTATCAACCCATGGAGGTCTGGATTTGGAGTCACCCTCAAAATTAAAGTGGAAACCCACACTACAGGCTGATCCAACTTTGATGTAATGTCCTTAAAACAAGTCAAAATGAGGCTCAGTAGTGTGTGTGGCCTCCACGTGCCTGTATGACCCCTACAACGCCTGGGCATGCTCCTGATGAGGTGGCAGATGGTCTCCTGAGGGATCTCCTCCCAGACCTGGACTAAAGCATCCGCCAACTCCTGGACAGTCTGTGGTGCAATGTGGCGTTGGTGGATGGAGCGAGACATGATGTCCCAGATGTGCTCAATTGGATTCAGGTCTGGGGAACGGGCGGGCCAGTCCATAGCATCAATGCCTTCCTCTTGCAGGAACTGCTGACACATTCCAGCCACATGAGGTCTAGCATTGTCTTGCATTAGGAGGAACCCAGGGCCAACTGCACCAGCATATGGTCTCACAAGGGGTCTGAGGATCTCATCTCGGTACCTAATGGCAGTCAGGCTACCTCTGGCGAGCACATGAAGGGCTGTGCGGCCCCCCCAAAGGAATGCCACCCCACACCATGACTGACCCACCGCCAAACCGGTCATGCTGGAGGATGTTGCAGGCAGCAGAACGTTCTCCACGACGTCTCCAGACTCTGTCACGTCTGTCACGTGCTCAGTGTGAACCTGCTTTCATCTGTGAAGAGCACAGGGCGCCAGTGGCGAATTTGCCAATCTTGGTGTTCTCTGGCAAATGCCAAACGTCCTGCACGGTGTTGGGCTGTAAGCACAACCTCCACCTGTGGACATCGGGCCCTCATACCACCCTCATGGAGTCTGATTCTGACCGTTTGAGCAGACACATGCACATTTGTGACCTGCTGGAGGTCATTTTGCAGGGCTCTGGCAGTGCTCCTCCTGCTCCTCCTTGCACAAAGGCGGAGGTAGCAGTCCTGCTGCTGGGTTGTTGCCCTCCTACGGCCTCCTCCACGTCTCCTGATGTACTGGCCTGTCTCCTGGTAGCGCCTCCATGCTCTGGACACTACGCTGACAGACACAGCAAACCTTCTTGCCACAGCTCGCATTGATGTGCTATCCTGGATGAGCTGCACTACCTGAGCCACTTGTGTGGGTTGTAGGCTCTGTCTCATGCTACCACTAGAGTGAAAGCACCGCCAGCATTCAAAAGTGACCAAAACATCAGCCAGGAAGCATAGGAACTGAGAAGTGGTCTGTGGTCACCACCTGCAAAACCAGTCCTTTATTGGGGGTGTCTTGCTAATTGCCTATAATTTCCACCTATTGTCTATTCCATTTGCACAACAGCATGTGAAATGTATTGTCAATCAGTGTTGCTTCCTAAGTGGACAGTTTGATTTCACAGAAGTGTGATTGACTTGGAGTTACATTGTGTTGTTTAAGTGTTCCCTTTATTTTTTTGAGCAGTGTATAACAAAACCTTTTGACATAGAAACACTGGATTTTCGACATTTAAAAAATAATAATGTTTATTATTATGAAAAATATTAATAACATTCCACCCATGAGTCCACTAGGTATTTTGACTGCAGGAAATGGCAACAATTTAATGTGTTATCACTGTGCTTCATCTAAAAGCACAACCAAATGACATGGATTGCAGTTGAGATGAGGCTACATTAAAAGTACATTTAAATGATAATGCCAGAGAAGCCGGTATTTGGAGGATATTCATCTCGGGCTGGTAAACCGTGCCAACATATCCTCCAAACACCGGCTTCGAGGGCATTATCACTTTTATACAACGGGTTACCATCATATTCAAATAATGATTGACATATTTTCATTAAAAACGTTATTTGGATGAATGTATTCATACTATTTCATCCTTCCACGAGATATAGTCCCGACACAAATCTAAGGTTGCTACCTAAGCCGGCTGGTCGTTCGTTCTATCGGTTCGGTTGCCAGAGACGCGACCCAGTCGTTTTGTTCTGTATCTATGAACGCGACCCTGTCGTTCGTTCTAAATGTTCCATTGCCATGCTGGCTGGCAACATTCTTATCCCTTGCTTGCTAGCTAGCCAACTACAGCTAATTTACAGTCACATCATCAGTGCAGCCAGAATAACAGCAAAGTAGCTGCATTTGCATTTGTTTAAGCTGTTTTCTAACGGCATTTATTTGGATACCTCCATAACAATGAGCTAATGATGCGCGATTTCGCCTGGCATAAAAAATGTGCTCTCTCGCCAGGACACTGTTGTTAAGAGGAGCTAGCCAACAGCACAGCTAACACAATCATTTCAAACTGAAGATGGAAAGACAGAAAACTAGCTGCATTTCATTTCGTTTTACATGTTTTCTATTGACATTTCTTTACATATCCATAAAAATTATGCTAGCTGATTCATGATTTCGACTGGCTGAGAAAAGCTGCCTGCTTGTCTGTCTCGTCCCGACTCCCGACACGTTCATTACTATGGGACAGCTGGAGATTGAATTTCAATATTGAAACAATGTTGCAAATGTCAAAGAGACAGACAGCAAGGTTTATACAAATCTCTGCTGTTGAAAACCAAATGCTAGTCTAAAAGAAATGGGAGATCATGTCTAGATGCTTTTTATAGTGGAGATCAAGTTTATAAAGTGCCTGGCTGGGCTGTTGAGACAGTGGATTGTGCAGTGAGATTGAACAGAGTAAATAAGCATTTTAATGTCATAGCTTTAGCCGGTGGCAACTTGTGGAATAGACACAGAATGGAATGCAGTTTTAACCAATCAGCATACAGAATCAGAACGACCCGTTGTATAAGTAAGGGATAAACGCCTCCATTCTGTACATTACCTTTAAAATTATGGACAACTCAGAGTGACGAGGCGGAGCTGTTTCCCTTTGCGGACTTCATTTTTCCAAGATAATGTACAGAATGGAGGCGTTATCCCGCTTATACCCCAGTTGCCAAAGAAAACAATACTAAAGCACATATTTACCGGTAGAAATACAATTTTTCCAGGGCCTCCCAAGTGGGGCAGCGGTCTGAGGCGTCACTACAGGCCCAGGTTCGATCCCAGGCTGTGTCACAACCGACTGTGACCGGGACTCCCATGAGACGGCGCACAATTGGCCCAGCGTCATCTGAGTTAGGGGAGAGTTTAGCCGGGGGGGGGGGGGCTTTACTTGGCTCATTGCGCTCTAGCGACTCCTTGTGGTGGGCCGGGGGTCTTCAGGCTGACTTTGGTCGTCAGTTGAACTGTGTTTCCTCCGACACATTGGTGCGGGTGTTAAGAAGTGCGGTTTGGTGGATCATGTTTCAGAGGACGCATGCCTCTCCCGAGCCCGTTGGGGAGTTGCAGTGATGAGATTAGATTGCAATTGGGGACAAAAAGGGGGAAAATACATAAAAATACATTTATATTATTTTCATTTCTATAAGCAAATTCCTACTTTCTCATCTTTTGGTTGCTAGAGATACAACCCAGTCGTTCATTCGATTAGTTAGATTTTTATGGACCCAGTCGTTTGTTCTTTATGTTCCATTGCCATACTCAGTGGCAATGTTCTTGTCCCTTGCTTGCTAGCTAGCCAACTAGCTAACGTTACGGCTACACAGTCACGACCTCTACAGCCAGAACAAATAAATAAATTGGTCATTTAGCAGACGCTCTTATCCAGAGCAACTTACAGGAGCAATTAGGGTTAAGTGCCTTGCTCAAGGGCACCGACAGGTTTTTCACCTAGTCGGCTCGGGGATTAGAACCAGCAACCTTTCGGTTACTGGCACAACGCTCTTAACCACTAAGCTACCTGCCGCCCCAACAACAGCTAAGTTTATTGCTTTTGCGTTTGTTTAAGCTGTTTATCCCGCTTATACCACAGTTGCTAAAGAAAACAATACTAAGCATACATTTACCGGTAGAAAAAAAAGAAATCATTGATACTTTCATTTGTATAAGTGAATTCATACTTTCTCATATTTTGGTTGCTAGAGACATGACCCAGTCATTCGTTCTTTATGCTCCATTGCCATGCTGCTGGCAATGTTCTTATCCCTTGTGTGCTAGCTAGCCAGCTAGCTATGGCTAACACAGTCACAACCTCTGCAGACAGAATAACAGCAAAGTAGCTGTTTTCTATTGACATTCATTTGGATACATCCATAACAATGAGGTGATAATGACAGATTTTGCCTGGCATAGTTAGAAAAGTTTGCCTTCTCATTAGGACACTCAACACTGTTCATTACGAGGAGATCACATTGCATATAAAACACTAGGCTAGAAGCTAGCTAAATCATTTGTTGCTAGCAAACCTGCCAATATGACAACCAAATTAAATAATACCAGTTGCTGAAAACAGCTGGTCAAACTAGAAACATGTGGGAGGATTTGACACCATAGCGCCACCTGCGTCAGGCAGAGCATATGAGCGGAGTGGAGCGGTGAGAATCTCAGCTCCTCGCTCACGGAGCCGTTCACCCCTCCGCTCCCCCCGCTCAAAGCCACATCAGGCCAGTCCGCTCATTATCGCTCAGCGTTCAACGCAGTTTGCATCGCGCTCCACTCAAATCGCCCCCCGGTCACTCCAAAAAAGGAACAAAATCTGCATGTATTTCACTTTTAGCTTAAACCACAGCCTTACTTTATCTCCCCGAATTTGTTGCATACAGACTCATCTCGGATTATCCATTCTGTCTTGAAACGGGGATCTAACACTGACGCTAAAATGAGATGTTAATCAGTATAGTATATTCCATAGTGAATTGACACGTTGTTTGCCAATGTTTCTGCAAAAGCAGCGATGCCCATTGGAAGTGCAGCGTGAGTGTAATCGGTGAGCAGGGATTTGATTTCTGTGACAGCAGGGAGGATCATCCCCAGGTTCCCCAGCTCCTTCTGCATTTTGTCTGTGAGATCTGCTAGTGGTGTCAGCACACTGACAAGGTGCGTCAGCTGCCGTACTTGATTCAGGGTGATGTTAGCAACATTAGACTTGAGTTTGTTTTGCCATAACGGGTATTTTTGGAACAACCGGATGAACGACTGAATCATCCGCAGCTGGCTGCTCCATCGAATGGCGCAGCATTTGTGGGGCGGACACCTAATTGGTCGGTTTCCTCTGTGCTCTTGCGTACACTTTTCACCAGGTGCCCGACTTTCACTAACAGCCTATTAATGTTGTCGTGCTCGTTAAAGGCGTTTTTGATCGCCAGCTGAAGCATGTGAATGGGGCATCTCAGATGTAAATTTGACAAAGTAAAGTACTGATTTATCATAGTTTCTTGGGGGGGTGTAGCCCGGTTGAGCTGCGCTGGCGAAGTGTTGCATCCCTTCGCGTTCTCCTTTACTCAGCGGTTCATAGTCCATGAAAATCATTTCAAAAAATGCTACATCCAGCTCTCTTTTTCTCTCCCTTGTTATGGTTGGGCCTTTGCGTGCAGTGAATAAACTTTTGAATTCCTCAACCCTTTTCTCTTGTTGCTGCTGCTGCTCCTCTCGCTCTATAAAATACAAATTCATGGACGACACATTAAATTAAACAGATGGATTCTGGGTCAGGCTTGAGCATGCTTCAGACTCGTGGTGTGAGCGAGCGAAATTGGAGCGGGACATAGGGCGACGCTCCGTCCTTTTAAAAATGCCGCTCTGCGCTCTGTTCAAAATCCGTCCGCTCACGCTCCACGCTCGCTCCCGCTCCACTCCGCTCATATGCTCTGGCGTCAGGACTGCAACAGTAGGGACCAGAGAAATTCATGTTCATCACTCACCACATTAGGTCATCAGATGCTCTGCTATGTCTCTGCAAAAACAAATAAATGGTAGCTAGCTACGTTTTTCCTTGTTGGACCTGCGTTTACAATTTCGGTTTGTGTGGTTGTTGGAAAAGATATTGGGACACCTTGCAATCATGACACAATAAGCGCGTACACATGCAGACCATACTTGCTACAAAGTTACAGAAAGCTAAACCAACTGTCCCGATATCTTTCCAACTGTCCCGTTATCTGGTGTTAATGTCCATTCTAGAATGCCCTTCTAGCCAATCAGAAACAAGTATTCACCAAAGCAAGTGCAAGTGACAAATGCTGTTCAAGATTCTGCACAGATTATTATAGCAATTGTGAAGATCTCCACAGACCTGCGACCTTTGCATGCTATCTCGAACATGCACTCTTTCTATTAATTACATAAGACATTTATTGTTAGGCTACAGTAGGCTAACCTTAAAATGTGGCCATGGATGTGTTACTCATTTCAAGGTTGAATCAACACTGTTAGGCTTATATTAGTTTGTTAGCCTTAACTATGCTATACTGAATTGTGTTTGGTTGACAAAGCTAACCAAGGATCACAATTTAAAGGATATCGAATGCGTGGATAGTTTTATCTGAGCCACTGGCTTTTTTCACTTTTATTTTTGGTTAAGTTGGAAAAGTGAATTCAACATATCATTTGTTAACTTTTCAACAAGCTCTTAAATGTAAAGTCCCTTGTTTTGGGGACCTGTGTGGTTCAGGTACCGGTTCTGACCGACATTTTCACTTATACATCAATCTGTGGACACCATAGATAGAAATGGCTTGCATTGAGTGGAAGCCTTGGTTCTTACTGACACATGAGCATGTCTGTTTTGCCTGTGTGAAGAAGGATGTGAAATCTGACACCACTTGAAGCTGGAATGTCCCTCCTAACATTTAATTCGCTCTTCCGAATGAAATGGAACCCTTTGTCACAGCCACTAACAATGCATATGCATGGAATCCTTACATCGTAGCACAGCAGGAGAGAGTGGTTTCGTCACTGTAGTGATCAATTTATAGCCAGTAATCTAAAATAATTCATAGATTTTTAAACAAAAAAACACTTTCTCTTTGTCATAGACGGACAAGATTAATATAAGATGAAAGGCGAGTTCCTAACGAGTTCAGGAAGCCAAGACATTCACAGCGATGGGGGCAGACGTTTTGATCAAGAGAGACTTGAAAATTTAGAAAATATGCACATTTTATCTAACACTAAACATACAAATATGTTTTGCAGTTAAAAGGAAGGTGAAATCTTATAGTCATTTTAGAATTTGATAATAATATATTTAGAAAGCATATAAGTCAATTCAAGCTTTATTCATACAGTTTTGTTTAGTAGGAAATACATCATATAACATATTTCATATTTTCATATTGTATCATATTTGTACTGTGTACTTTAACTTGTGTCCTCAAAATGGACTACACCTCAGCAATTTACAACTATTTTTACCAGAAAGGTGAGCTTTTAACCTTTATTGGAATATGCAGCATTACTAGTTATTGTTTATTCCCCTCTCATGATAAAATATTACTTTTCAGGATTAATTAGATTACATTTTCGATTACATTTAGTTAAGTTTAACTGGTTTAATAGGCTATTTACTGTATTGCAAAAGTGATATTGATTTGTGTTTGGTTGTCAACGCAACCAAATATCAACATTTGAAGGAGATGTATATTTTGTGAAACTGACTTAGTCTGGCTTTAATTCCACAAATAAAAAATTGATATGTTGAATTAATGTCGCCAACTCAACCAAGAATCAAAGTTAAATAATAGTACTAAATCAAATTAAACTTTATTTAAAGTGAATTTAAAGTTTGATTTAACCTCTTAAGGATCGGACCCTTTTTTTCAATTTTCGCCGAAAATGACATACCCAAATCTAACTGCCTGTAGCTCAGGACCTGAAGCAAGGATATGCATATTCTTGATACCATTTGAAAGGAAACACTTTGAAGTTTGTGAAAATGTGAAATTAATGTAGGAGAATATAACACATTAGATCTAGTAAAATATAATACAAACAAAAAAACATGTGTTATCTATAAAAAATGTTGTTCCATCCTCTTTGAAATGCAAGAGAAAGGCCACAATATAATATTGCAGTTCAGGTGCAGTTTTGATTTTGACCACTAAACGGCAGCAGTGTGTGTGCAAAGATTCAGATTGATCCAGTGAAGCATTGCAATACTGGACTGTTGTTCACTAGTTTACTCCAATTGGGGAAGGGGTGGTGGGGTTGGAAAGTAATGAAGGGAAATATAATTTAAAAACGGATATGTGTGTGTGTATGGATGTATGTATATATGTATGTATGTATATATGTGTGTGTGCATGTGTGTGTATGTATATATATATATATATATATATATATATATATATATATATATATATTTGCGAGAGAAAAAAACATATGGGGGATTGGAAGTGATGTAGACAATTACATTGATGGAAGTTACAATCTATCTGAAATATTAAAGTTGATCTACCCCCTTAAAAAACACAAAAAAAACTATACTGGACTATTTTGTATCAAGTCTGCCCAAATGTGCTGAATTGGTCAATTGATACATTTGAAAGTACATAACTATAGAGAACATACAAAAATGATATGGTAATATAAAATGTAAGTTTTCACAAAATGTAAGTTTACACACTCCCAGGAATGTCATACATGACATACACTAACTTTCACACATCTAGATGGCCAGGCAGGGTGGGTATGGAGCCAGAGACAGCATGGGTTCTGTAGAACCCAGTTCCTACATTTGAATATAAAAATAGATTTTATCAAACAAAATTATGCTACATTTTCTCTCTGGGACCCTTAGGATGACACATCAGAGCAAGATTACTGAATGTAGGTACATGATTTACCTTCAGAAGTGAATGTATCAAACCAGTTGCCGTGATAAGTTTTTTGTTGTTGTGCACTCTCCTCAAACAATAGCATGGCATTTTCCCACTGTAATAGCTACTGTAAATTTAAGCTTTCTGCCCATATAAGACATGTCTATGTCCTGGAAAGTTTGCTAATCACATTAGCGCACGTTAGCTCAACCGTCCCGGACATCGATCCCGTAGAGGTTAATGTGATTTAGTCCTATTCTTTAACTTAGATTTTTGGTTGAGATGGCGACATGAATCCAACATATTCATTATTAATATGTGGTCAAACTGGAATTAAAGCCAGACTAAGTCCGTGGCACAGATGGAACTATCAAAGCAGAATATATATTTCCTTCAAATGGTTGCATTGACAACCAAACACAATTCAAATTATAAATAAAAAATGTATATGTTGGATCAGCCCATTATCAGCCTGAAAACGTCATCCTGGCATGTTTTTGCAAAAAGGTAAAATGTCACAGCAGCTGACGTTTTTCTTAATACATTGCAGTCAATGGGAAAAGATGAGTGGCACAGGGTTGACTTTTTTTCTCAGGACATTGCAGTCAATGGGAAAAGATGAGTATCACAGGGTTGACATTTATGCCAATACATTGCAGTAAATGGGAAAAGATAACCTTCAACCAATTTAATCTTATGTCAATAAATTGCAGTCAATGTGAAAAGATGAGTGTCACATGGTTAATGCTTATGTCAATACATTGCAGTCAATGGGGAAAAGATGAGTGTCACATGGTTGATGTCTAAGTGAATACACCGCATTCAATGGGGGAAGATTAGCATCACAATATGGACACAGAGAAAAGCATCACAGACATGGCACCCTCCTCTCTCTTCTATCTCTTTCTCCCTCCTCGCTCTATCTTTCTCTTAACTCTTCACAATGAAAACTTGGTCCTACAGAGAAAAGCATTATCTACAGCCCTCACATAACCATGACGCCCCCGTTGACTGCAATTGAGCTAGGTAACACTCCTTGCACACAACCAAATCGTGACCTTAAAGGGATGCCCTGTGTTGATGTTCAGCTTCCTGTGGCAACAGGAAGTGTCTTAATTAATCCTCAACATGGTCCTTCATTCTCTCCTTGCAGTTACACTCCCTGCAGTTACACTCTGTAGAACGGTCAATTCTTAACTTAAAGACTTGAAACTCAGGGCATCGTGAAAGAGTGTCCCCCGGAGGCCGTACTTTGACTTTCAGCTTCCTGAAACTACAGGAAGTGACTTAATTGGGGTTCATAGGGGAGGTTTGAAAGGGTTAAAAATGTTTAATCTTCCAAATTTTACCTTTTTACGACCGGGGGACCGCCATGACCCGGCATATGAAATTCAAAGTCATTTGACTGAAAAGCATTTTATACATCCATTGGACACATGAATTGTTATGAATTCTTGAAGTAATTCTGAAGAGGATATTGGTCTTTTTTTTTTTTTGATTGACTTGAAACTTGAAACAAAGGTGCGATAGATGAGGTAGAGAGAGGGAGAGGGAGAGGGAGATATAGAGAGATGAGATGAGGGGGAGGGAGAGAAAGGAGGAAGAGAAAATGGAGGTGGAGCAGTGAGAGAGAGAAGGGGGAGAGTGAGGGAGGGAGAGAGAGGGGAGAGAGAGAGTGAGAGGGGGAAGGAGGGAGGGGGAGAGAAAGGAGGGAGGGGAGAGAGAGAGTTAACAGAGACAGAGGTGGTAGAGAGGAGGGAAAGAGAGGAGGGAGAGAGAGAGCGAGAGATGAGAGGAAGGGGAGGCAGGGAAAGAAGGAGGGAGAGAGAATGGAGTGGGGAAGAAGGAGAGATAGGTGAAGTTTATATTTTTGCAAAAACGTGCCAGGATGACGTTTTCCTATGATATCATGTTGGTTGGATTCACCTCTCCATCTCAACCCAAAATCTAAAGTTAAATAATAGGACTAAATCTAATCTAATCAAACTTTAAAGTTTGGTTGAGATGGAGACATGAATCCAACATATTAATTATCACATTTGAAATCAACCAAAGTTTGAAACCCTAAATGTATTGTCTATTTTTGTTTTTCTGGGTTGAGTGGATGACTCCGGCCAACTGTGCGCCACACAATCACAGCCAGTTTGTAATACAGCCTAGAATCGAACCAGGGTCTGTAGTGACACTTCTAGCACTGAGATTCAGTGCCCTAGACCACTGCGCCAATCAGGAGCCCTTATAAAGTATGGTTACCTTTCATTTGCTCTGTTAACCCTACCGTTTAGAACAACTGTGATATATGTAGTTATTAAGAGATTTCTCAAAAATCATTCTCACGATAGCACATTGGTAGTAGTCAGTGACAAACATCAAAGCTAAGCAGGGCTAGTCTCAGTTAATACCCATGATTGGAGACCAAATTAATAGTTGTAGATAGATCAACTCTCCAGTAGGAGGTGCTCCCAAGCCTGTTTTTTGGGGTATTTTTCTGATGGTAGATGTAACGCTAAGTATTTGATATTGTTTCAAAGCTACAAATTCAACATATTTTATACAAGATTTGTCTATGTTGAAAATTGGTTACAATGATGACAATCCTGTGGTTGAAATTCCACCCTCAAAATAATAGTTTTAAATACTTTTTTCAAATCCAATATATTTTCCATGTAGATTCCACATCACAATAAATTGACAACTGATGTTAACACAACTTTAATTCAACCAGTTTGTGCCCAGTGGGATATGTCTGGCACTGCTTCCAGTTTGGCCAATATGAACGTGGGATAACTTAGACGCAGGCCTTCCAGTGAAAGAGGATTTATTCCGTCCATTCACTCTCCTCCGGGTAGTCTGACTTTAATGAGAGCTTTGTCTCAATGGGCTTAACCAGCCTTTGTTTTCATGCTCTTAGACCCAGACACACACACACTCTGACACCATGCATTATTGTCCTTTCTCAGCCCTGTAAATGACCAGTGTGCAATGATTAATATTGCTGTCATTTTGCTTTAGAGCTGATGCCCGGGCAGAAGAGAATCAATGCTAAATCATTTGAGAAATATTATTTTTTTCATTCATTGCGGAATAGCCACATTAAGCAATGCCAAGAGGGAACTGGTTGAAATTCAAAACCTATGATACGGGCAAATAATTTTGTTTCTTTGGCAAAAGTGCTGGAATTGTTTACAATCAAAATCAGCATGTATTTTGTTTGACCCAATTAATCATTGTCGCAGTAATATAGGCTACTTATTTAAACATTACATTTGTTGTAATCAACGTTTCTGAAATCCTTCACTGACCAAAGTTCTGCTAACAAGACCCTGGAGGAGACTCAGCAGAGCAGTCTAAGGTTTCTGGCCAGTCAAAAACGTTGAAACCAAAACAACAACTTAGTTTAAATCCATCTCTATTGTTTGGTTTGCTGTAGTTGTTGTTGTTTATTGCCTTTTAGGATCTCATGCACAGATTGTTTGACTCACTCTTGTGTAACAGCCTTAAGTGCCCAAAGGTCAGTTGGCATCTTGCGTATAATACAGTGGATTACTTATGTTCACCTTCTCTAGGGCTCCTAAATGTTCCCAATTACAACAATACCCAGCTCACGAGTCTTGTTGCCTGTGGCCTTATATTCAGCTGGCAACACTATATGGATTCCCTTTTGCCATACTTCTTGTGCCCTTGTCACACTGCCACCGATAGCCTACACAAACTGGCAGACAAAACTTAGTCATATTGATATGCACTCCTTTACCTGGTTTAATTACATTCTGAGAGAGAGAGGGGGGGGGGGGAGTTCAAGGGAGGGAGGGCAAGACGATTGGATTGCAATTCCCCTCTAAAATGATGCTGAGCTCGATAAAGAATCTGAATGGCCATCTTCAATGGAACATGCTGGGAATTGAATAGGCTGCTCTTTCTCTGAGGTACGGCTAAAGAGTCAAAGAGAATATTGATTGTGTGCGAATTAATTGCACATAAAACAGGACAGAAAATATCATTTTGCTACAGGAGAAATCAATGTCTTGGCCTGCAACCAGCTGAAAGGAAAAATAAGTTTGAAGATGAAAGGGAATGCAAATAAAAATCAAACTTGTTGGTCCTTTGAATACTAAAACATTAATGGCGTTTGACTTCTGCATTTCTGGGTTTGAATCTACTGGGAAATATGTCAAAGATCGAATAACGTTTCCTATAATGTACCCCTCAATGTTTTACCATACTTTTCCCTATGTGTTGGTGTGACATGTCGAACAGTGAGAATGACATTTCATGAGCATTCTGGAAATGGGCTGAGTTGAAATGCAATATCATTTCGGCTATGAATAAAGAACTGATTGCTAAAAGCCAGCTGAGTCTGCAAGGTGCCCAGGGAAACGCCTTTGGATTCATGTTTTGGGACAGTGTATTTTAAGACTATCAGTCAGGGAGACGATTAAAGTAATAAAAAAAACACAAGGAGTGACAAGGGAAGGAAATTAGAAAGCTCAGGGCGGCGGACATTCTGACAAGAGCTTATTTATAAGAGGCACTCATTGCAGTAATGAATAGTTCATCCTTCTGACTGCTACTGATGAAAGACAAAGAGAGAGAGAGAGCTACACAGAGAGAAAGAGAGATTGATCATGACAAAGAAAAACGTTCAATTTGAATCTGGACCCTCACGCTGGAATGCAATCAGCTTAGTTTGTTGACAAATCTGTCAGTGTTGTCAAACCAACTATTATTTCACTGGACAATATCACTTTCAACTTCTCATAGGTTTCATCATGGCTCATGTGTTTCTGGCATCTCAGGACACGACCCCTTCCAAAGTCATTAGCATCTCTTACAGCATATTTAAACTGTATGTTTGGCTCCACAATAGCTGGGTGTGCAGTCAATGCAAAGGATTTATTTAGATATGCTTCAAATATAAAACCGAGACGAATGATGAAATACATTGAGCATATTTTCCACATGGAACTCTTATCCTTTAGAAATGCCCTTTTCACTGCATGCTCTATCTCCTGATGTCTTTAGATTGCTCTCGGATGTGTGAGCATTAAATGCACATCACGCCCTGGCAAGACGCAGGGTTTCAAATTGGAGACAGATTGTTATTGACAACCAATTATCCACCCTGTCACACAATAGAACGGAATATTTCCACCATAGTCATGTTTCTGACACCCAGCGAAATGTGCAGGGACAAATCAACATCCTGTGTGCAGCAAGGCTCATTCCAGTGTGATCTGATAGGCTGGCTGTGGCTTGCCATGCTGATTCACAACAGGGTGAGACATGGGCAGCATATAGGCAGCAATCACAACACCTCAGCTGTGGGAAGTAGAGAGGAAAAACAGGGAATTAACACTTGAGGACACACACTGCTCGCTAGCTGCTGACGGTGCTGTCAACGTCACATATTTCCCATTCATTTACACTTTATTTCCTGACATGCACAGGATGTGTCACCCCTTGCTCCCATTTATAGGGGTGTTAATTGAATATAGCCACGTGTGTGTGTGTGCGTGCGCGTGTGTGTGTGTGTTTATCTGAGCCGCAGCCACAAGTCTGAACACTCAGTAATTCTCAATCGGCCCGTATTGGGGATGTTTGCCAAATATTTTATAAGGCTCTAATACTTGTGGTACAGTATATTGACGTGGAAAATCTCCTTATCATTAACTGTCACAAAAGAAAGAGACAGAGAACAATGAAAGATGGAACTTGATGGGCTCTTCTTACGCTCTTTTCATATTTTAATGAAAAGCAATATTACACTGGTACTGAGATGTTGAGGGAACATGCTTCTCAAATGGTCTCTTTGTTCAGCTGAGGGAAAATTATTCTGAATGGATCAATGTAAATAGTTCGGGTGGCCATTTGATTAATTGTTCAGCAGTCTTATGGCTTGGGGGTAGAAGCTGTTAAGGAGCCTTTTGGTCCTTGACCTCCCCCCTACAGTGACTTGCGAAAGTATTCACCCCCCTTGGCATTTTTCCTATTTTGTTGCCTTACAACCTGGAATTAAAATGGATTTTTGAGGGGTTTGTATCATTTGATTTACACAACATGCCTACCACTTTGAAGATGCAAAATATTTTTTATTGTGAAACAAACAAGAAATAAGACAAAAAAACAGAAAACTTGAGCGTGCAGTTGCTTTAGCAGTATGGTTAGGGTCATTGTCCTATTGGAACGTGAACCTCTGTCCCAGTCTCAAATCTCTGGAAGACTGAAACAGGTTTTCAGTCCATCATTCCTTCAATTCTGACCAGTTTCCCAGTCCCTGCCGATTAAAAACATTTTACATTTAAGTAATTTAGCAGATGCTCTTATCCAGAGCGACTTACAAATTGGTGCATTCAATTTAGGATAGCCAGTGGGACAACCACCCTTTTTTTTAATGGGGGTGTGGGGGAGAGGTAGACGGATTACTGTTATACTATTCCAGGTATTCCTTAAAGAGGTAGGGTTTCAAGTGTCTCCAGAAGGTGGTCAGTGACTCCGCTGTCCTGGCGTCGTGGGGGAGCTTGTTCCACCATTGGGGTGCCAGAGCAGCGAATAGCTTTGACTGAGCTGAGCGGGAACTGTGCTTCCGTAGAAGTAGGGGGGCTAGCAGGCCAGAGGTGGATGAACGTAGTGCTGCCACCACCATGCTTCATTGTGGGGATGGTGTTCTCGGGTTGATGAGAGGTGTTGGGTTTGCGCCAGACATAGCGTTTTCCTTGATGGCCAAAAATATCTATTTCAGTCTCATCTGACCAGAGTACCTTTTTCCATATGTTTGGGGAGTCTCCCACATGCCTTTTGGCGAACACCAAACGTGTTTGCTTATTTTCTTCTTTAAGCAATGGCTTTTTTCTGGCCACTCTTCCGTAAAGCCCAGCTCTGTGGAGTGTACGGCTTAAAGTGGTCCTATGGACAGATACTCCAATCTCCGCTGTGGAGCTTTGCAGCTCCTTCAGGGTAATCTTTGGTCTCTTTGTTGCCTCTCTGATTAATGCCCTCCTTGCCTGGTCCGTGAGTTTTGGTGGGCGGCCCTCTCTTGGCAGGTTTGTTGTGGTGCCATATTCTTTCAATAAAAAAAAAATTGATTTAATGGTGCTCCGTGGGATGTTCAAAGTTTCGGATATCTTTTTATAACCCAACCCTGATCTGTACTTCTCCACAACTTTGTCCCTGACCTGTTTGGAGAGCTCCTTGGTCTTCATGGTGCCGCTTGCTTGGTGGTGCCCCTTGCTTAGTGGTGTTGCAGACTCTGGGGCCTTTCAGAACAGGTGTATATATACTGAGATCATGTGACAGATCATGTGACACTTAGATTGCACACAGGTGGACTTTATTTAACTAATTATGTGACTTCTGAAGGTAATTGGTTGCACCAGATCTTATTTAGGGGCTTCATAGCACATAGGTGTTCCTTTTGTCCAGGTAGGAAAGGGCAGTGTGGAGTGTGATTGAGATTGCGTCATCTGTGGATCTGTTGGGGCGGTATGCGAATTGGAGTGGAACTAGGGTTTCCAGCATGATGATGTTGATGTGAGCCATGACCAGCCTTTCAAAGCACTTCATGGCTACCGACGTGAGGGCTACGGGGCGGTAATCATTTAGGCAGGTTACCTTCGCTTTCTTGGGCACAGGGACTATGGTGGTCTGTTTGAAACATGTAGATATTACAGACTCGGTCAGGGAGAGGTTGAAAATGTCAGCCAAGACACTTGCCAGTTGGTCCACGCATGCTTTGAGTACACGTCCTGGTAATCTGTCTGGTCCCGCGGCTTTGTGAATATTGACCTGTTTAAAGGTCTTGCTCACATCGGCTACGGAGAGCATGATCACACAGTCGTCCAGAACAGCTGGTGCTCTCATGCATGCTTCAGTGTTGCTTGCCTCGAAGCGATCATAAAAGGCATTTAGCTTGTCTGGTAGGCTCGCGTCACTGGGCAGCTCGCGGCTGGGTTTCCCTTTGTAGTCCGTAATATTTTTCAAGCCCTACCACATCAGAGCCGGTGTAGTAGGATTCAATCTTAGTCCTGTATTGACGCTTTGCCTGTTTGATGGTTCATCTGAGGGCATAGCGGGATTTCTTATAAGTGTCCGGATTAGTGTCCCGCTCCTTGAAAGCGGCAGCTTTAACCTTTAGCTCGGTGTGGATGTTGCCTGTAATCCATGGCTTCTGTTTGGGAAATGTGCGTACGGTCACTGTGGGGACAACTTAATGTTTGAGTCACTCAAATATCACATGAACACACATAAGACATGGCAAATGTAGGGGGCACGGGATGTTCCCCAAAGCTAGATGGGGGGCCTGAGTGAAATAGTTTGGGAATCCCTGCTATAGACCGAAGTGTACTGATGCTAGGTGGTCTGGAGGTAGGCGGACCATAATGGATGGTGAAACACAGTAACATAGGACAAACAAGATGAGAGCAAAGTAACATTTGTGAAAAATACCAATTGTAACTCCCTGCGGGTCCTATTTCATTACCTCAAGCCAACAATAATTACATTCAATCTGTTCACTAAGATAAGAAGCAGCAATAAGTCTTATCCAAGTATTTATCCAAATAAATAATTGATATGTTGGGATTCATGTCTCCATCTCAACCAAAAATCTAAGTTAAAGAATAGGACTAAATGAAACCAAACTTGATTTAACGTTAATTTAAAGTTTGATTTTATTTATATTTTTATTTTTGGTTGAGATGGAGACGTGAATCCAACATATCAATTACAAATTTGTAGACAAACTGGAATTAAAGCCACAGTCAGTGGCACAAATGGAACTATCCAAGCAGAAGAAACATCTCCTTCAAATGTTGATATTTGGTTAGGTTGACAACCAAACACAATTCAATATTACTTTTGTAATACAGTAAATAGCCTAAGCTTAAGGCTATCTTACAAACTAATGTAACATTCAACATTAAAATGAGTAACACATCCATGGCCACATTGAGGTTACTGTAACTATACATTTCTTCTTATGTAATCATATAAAGCGTGCATGTTCAAGATAGCGTGCATAGGACGTTTTTTTCATTGGAATTTAGTTGTGCTTTTAGATGGTTGAAAGCATAGTGATAACACATTGGAAATTCAACTAACTTTTGGCTGTCTTTCTGAGTGGGTGAATATAGCTTGTAATCTCATTGATCAATGTCTCAACCAAATATTACCCAATTACCCACATTAAAATGATGTGGTGTGCCCAGTGGGAAGTCACTCCTAAGTTATGCATAAGAACACCAGGAGAATACATAACAAAACGTTATTAGCTTCTTTTTTTTCACACTACATGTACGTGGGAGATAACTCCATTTGTCAAAATCTCACAAGAGCCTTTTAGAGTCTTTCCTGCACCGCTGGTGGGAGAATAATAACCAAGTAGTAGTGCCTAAAAACAAAGCTTTCTCACACGAAAGCATACAAAATACATCAGCCTGCATGGCCAAGTTCATCACTTCCATTTGATCAGCCATTTCATTGTTGATCACAACTCCATTACAGCCTGAGGCCTTGTATGGAGTTGTAGGAATGTATCGAGGCACAGATCTGGGGAAGGGTACCAAAAAATATCTGCAGCATTGAAGGTCCCCAAGAACACAGTGACCTTCATCATTCTTCAATGGAAGAAGTTTGGAACCACCAAGACTCTTTCTAGAGCTGGCCGCCCTGCCAAACTGAGCAATCGGGGGAGAAGGGCATTGGTCAGGGAGGTGACCAAGAACCCGATGGTCACTCTGACAAAGCTGCAGAGTTCATCTGTGGAGATGAGAGAACCTTCCAGAAGGACAACCATCTCTGCAGCACTCCACCAATCAGGCCTTTATGGTAGAGTGGCCAGACGGAAGCCACTCCTCAGTAAAAGGCACATGACAGCCTGCTTGGAGTTGCCAAAAGGCACCTAAAGGACTCTCAGACCATGAGAAACAAGATCCTCTGGTCTGATGAGACCAAGAATGAACTCTTTGGCCTGAATACCAAGTATCACGTCTGGAGGAAACCTGGCACCATCTCTATGGTGAAGCATGGTGGTGGCAGCATCATGCTTTGGGGATGTTTTTCAGTGGCAGGGACTTAGAGACTAGTCAGGATCGAGGGAAAGATGAACGGCACAAAGTACAGAGAGATCCTTGATGAAAACCTGCTCCAGAGCGCTCAGGACCTCAGACTGAGGCGAAGGTTCACTTTACAATAGGACAACGACCCTAAGCACACATCCAAGACAACGCAGGAGTGGCCTCGGGACAAGTCTCTGAATGTCCTTGAGTGGCCCAGCCAGGGTCTGGACTTGAACCCGATCTAACATCTCTGGAGAGACCTTAAAATAGCTGTGCAGCGACGCTTCCCATCCAACCTGACAGAGCTTGAGAGGATCTGCAGAGAAGAATGGGAGAAACTCCCCAAATACAGGTGTGCTTGTAGAGTCATACCCAAGAAGACTCGAGGCTGTAATCGCTGCCAAAGGTGCTTCAACAAAGTACTTAGTAGTCTAATGCTAGTGCTAATCCATCTACCAACAACAAGGCATTGCAGTGAGGCAACAGGATGCAATTATGGCCCCTCCCCTCCTGGGATGCATCAGTCAAGTGGAATATGGCATCATATTGATTTTCACATAAAAACAAAACAATGAGCATCAATATTCGTTGACAATAAGAGGGAGAGTGGGGTAAATTTAGCCATTTCTTACATTCAGGGAAATATGTACTGAACAAAAATATAAACGCAACATGTAAAGTGTTGGTCCCATGTTTCATGAGCTGAAATAAAGTATCCCAGAAATGTTCCATACACACAAAAAGCTTATTTCTCAAATATTTTGTGAAAAGAATTGTTTACTTCCCTGTTAGTGAGCATTTCTCCTTTGCCAAGATAATCCAACCACCTGACAGGTGTGGCATATCAAGAAGCTGATTAAACAACATGATCATTAAACAGGTGCACCTTGTGCTGGGGACAATAAAAGGCCACTCTAAAATGTGCCGTTTTGTCACACAACACAATGACACAGATATCTCCGATTTTTAGGGAGTGTGCAATTGGCATGCTGACTGCAGGAATGTCTACCAGAGCTGTTGCCAGAGGATTGAATGTTAATTTCTCTACCGTAAGCCGCCTCCACCGTCGTTTTAGAGAATTTGGCAGAATGTCCAACCGGCCTCACAACCGCAGACCATGTGTATGGCCTCGTGTGGACAAGCGGTTTGCTGATGTCAACGTTGTGAACAGAGTGCCCCATGGTGGCAGTGGGGTTATGGTATAGGCAGGCATAAACTACGGACAACAAACACAATTGCATTTTATCTATGCCAATTTGAATGCACAGAGATACGAGATCCTGAAGCCCATTGTTGTGCCATTCATCCGCCGCAATCACCTCCTGTTTCAGCACGATAACGCACGGCCCCATGTCGCAAGGATCTGTACACAATTCCTGGAAACTGAAAATGTCCCAGTTCTTCCATGGCCTGCATACTCACCAGACATGTCACCCATTGACGGTCTGGATCGACGTGTACAACAGCATGTTCCAGTTCGCGCCAATATCCAGCAACTTCGCACAGCCATTGAAGAGGAGTGGGACAACATTCCACAGGCCACAATCAATAGCCTGATCAACTCTATGAGAAGGAGATGTGTCACGCTGCATGAGGCAAATGGTGGTCACACCAGATACTGACTGGTTTTCTGATCCACACCCCTAACAAATTTGCTCAATTTGCCATTGGCTCAACCTACCCCATGGCCATTGGCTCAACTTACCCCAAGGCAAGCACTTTGACTACATTAGCCCACACAGCTACAAGGATGCACTTTCATGCTAGGATTAGGACCTTACATTGATATTTATTGAGACCCCAACTGGATGTAGAGAACAATCTTAAAATGAACTACTTTGGTTTAGATAGAAGCATCATGAAACCTCTAACACAATACATTCATTTGACTTTGTGAAAATCCTCCTTCACTGACTCCATGAAATGATGACCTCCTGCTAAATATTTGTTCAAATTATAAATGTTGTATATGGTTTCCTGTTTATTGAAAACATAAATAAATGTGCACAATGAGCACTTGTCTCTCAAATACATCGTACACAATTTTTTGCCATATTAGCATAGACATTACATAATTTAAAACACCTCAAAACAAGACATGGTATCAATAACGATTCCCCAAATAGCAGCTTCTTGTCAATGGTGGAGTTTGTTTTGCATGGCCCGGTGCCCCAGGTGACCGGAGTTTGGTCATTTTAGATAATTCCATTGGTCCTTAAGTGAAATCTTCACCCACCCAGGGCACCGGGCCACGCAAAACAAACTCCACCATTGTTGCTAGCTATCTGATTGTTCAGAATCACAATAACACATGGTCTTCTGCTCCATTCAAGTGTGCACATCGTTTTCAGGACGTTATCAGCTAACCCATCTATGCTGTCTCAATCATGTAATGTAGGAAATACACATTGAATAAATCCTAAATCAATTCAAAACCAGCCAAGTGTGACCCTCCCTACGCACACATACATAGCACTTGCACTTGACTGGCAGACATGTTTTGGGGGTGAGCACAGGTTAAACAAAGATTATTCATTCACTCTGTTCATGCATGTGGACTCTAAGCCATAGCATGTTTAATGTTTTCCCCCCTTTTCTATTTCTGTCAGGGCATACATTCCACTCACATCCACTGCCACACCAGTCAGAGTTGTGACAACTCAATCTGTGTTATGTCTTATTACATGAATTATAGATGAACTCTTGAACTACAGAATATGGCGGATTTACATGGATACAGCAGCCCTCCCCCCTTCCGCCCATGTCACAAGCTCACAGTGGATTTCAGCAAGGCTCTGGGAATCAAGGTAATTTGCTGAACATCAAAGCAGGGGAAATGTTAGCATCATTATCCACAAGTGGCAGGTCATTTACATCTGATTGACTCGCGTATGCTAAAACCCATTACCAGTGTTCATTCTGTGAGGGCTAGGCATTGAGCCCCCTCTGATAACCAATTAGTCAGAACTATTCCTGTCTCAATGGATAGTCCTGTGAGAGTGACCAGGGGTCATGTAAACAAACCGATGCTTTGTTGGAGACATACTCATTTGATTAAGGCCCAAACACAGTCAAGGTAAATTGAACCAGCTATGAGGCTCGGAATTGAGCTCAGGTGCATCTGGTTTCCATTGATCATCCTTGAGATGTTTCTACAACTTGAGTGGAGTCTACCTGTGGTAAATGCAAATGATTGGACATGATTAGGAAAGGCACACACCTGTCTATATAAGGTCCCACAGTTGACAGTGCATGTCAGAGCAAAACCAAGCCATGAGGTCGAAGGAATTGTCCATAGAGCGATTTAATCAATTTTAGAGTAAGGCTTTAACCTAACAAAATGTGGAAAAAGTCAAGGGGTCTGAATACTTTCCGAAGGCAAAGTATATGAAAGGGATGAGAGGATAATTTTAGGATTCTCATTACAACATTTCCAGGTGTTTAAAGGCCCAATACAGACGTTATCTCAATATGAAATCATTTCTGGGTAACAATTAAGTACCTTACTGTGATTGTTTTCAATCAAAATTGTCACAAATATACAAAAATTGCTTTTTAGCAAGATCCATTTCTCAAGCAAGAATCTTGCTGTGACTGTCTGGGAGTGTGATCTGAGTGGAGAGAAGAAAACCAACTATTATTGGCAGAGGTTTGGAATTCTCTTTCTTGGTATCACCTCAGTGTTGCTGACTTCCCGATCACATTAGTAATGGACATAGCTAGCACGCATGTACAATATCTGCAATTGTGTGACGTATCTGACTAGCTAGCTTAACATTTTGTTAGCTCGACCATGTGAGGCTTTTTGCCAACAGTTCTTCCATTGTCAATTTGCTACCTAGCAAGTTTCTACATTACTTTTTCATGTGTTATTGCGTGGCTCACTGCTTGTCACCTCCTTTGCAATGACAGCCACCAGGCATGCCAAAACTCCATCCCACCAAAACAGGCTGAAATTTCAGGCAGTCTTTTAACACTGAAAGGGCATTATCAATTTCGCTGTATCACATTAATGGATAGGCCTACTCACACTGCTCTCAGGGCAGGTCTGTCGGTTTTGACTAGAAGTCACTTTTTGTAGCAGGTTAGGAGAATTAACGTGGCAGGTTAGGAGAATTCGGTTAAGGTTAGGTAAAATTATCAAATTGTCCCCAACGCAACTCAAACATATCTAGCTACAACCAGGCCTGCCCTAAGAACAGTCTTGGTTTCCACTAATGCGATGCTGCATCAATTTCACAATATTATTCCAACCTCCTAATGTGGAAATATATATAATCACATGAAACACACGTTTTTGACTGCACTGGGCCTTTAACACTTTGGTTTTAATAAATTTGCCTGGGAAAAAACACAACCACAAGATTCAATACATAATTTACAATTACCAATAGAAATGCTTGAATTACAATGTAACATTTAATTTCGGAGAGTATATTTCACGTTATCATTAGCCTTCTAATTTTGCCATTCATAAATTGCATTGAAGTGGCTACATAAATGTAAATTTTTCGGTCAACCTGAGTGACTTCCACTTTATTGTCACCAAGGGGCCATGAGAGTAACTTTCAACTTTTCTACAGGTATGTAGGTGATCTAATATAACATTGTGTTGTTGCAATATAATTAAGTAAACTGGTTGGAATTCAAATATTTATTATCATTATTCACTTCAAAGAATGCAAAAGTTTGTCCTTGTGCTCCCAACTACGATATTGGTTCACTCCCCCTAGCGGAAGTGCCCGAAGCTTCAACATTATATCGTTGGTTTGTTCAGATTGAAAGTTGTCCACCTGGAAGCAGTTGGGATTACATTGTAGACAGCTTTTCTCACATTTCTTCTGGAGAAATGAGGCGAAAAGAAAAACGACTACTGCAGTTCGCAGGGTTGCTTTTAGCGGCTCTTCTTTTCCTGCCGAACGTTGGTCTGTGGTCATTATATCGAGACCGAGTCTTTGAGAACTCGCCAGAAATAGTGGAGGGACCGGGTGGCATCCCTCAAATACAGGTAAGGTTGGCTCGTGCATCGTTTGCCTGGCTTGCGCTGCAAATGAACAACAACTCTTGGTATCACCTCGGTGTCGCTGACTTCCCGATCACGTTGGTAATGGACATAGCTAGCGCACATGTAAAATATCGGTAATTGTGCGACGTACCTGACTAGCTAGCTTAACATTTTGTTAGCTCGACCATGTGAGGCTTTTTGGCAGCAGTTCTTCCATTGTCAATTTGCTACCTAGCAAGTTTCTACATCACTTTTTCATGTGTTATTGCGTGGCTCGCTGCTTGTCATATCCGCTGCAATGACATTAGTTTGTTAGCTAGTTACGCTACATTACTTTTTTTTAAAGGAAATGGGGCATGTTGTCTCCAATGTCGAACTTTCAGAAGAATGTGGGGGGATAATGCCAGCTAGCTTCTGTACGCTGGTGGATGTTGAAAAAGCCACGTAGCAAAGTCTGGAACTATGCGTTGTAACTTGTAACACAGCTAGACTTCAGGAATTTGTAATGTGAAGGACTAGGTTGTTGAGACCCAGCACAAATATGCTGCTGTCTTAAATGTGATTCTGCGTGGGTCGGGTGTTAGAACGCGCGCTTGCCTGTTTGCTATTCTTGCCCTGTTGCAGGGTTATTCGGGGTTTTGTGGTGTGAAACAACAGTTTTTTGTTTTCACCATCCAACTTGCACTTTTGTTAACCGGTGCCGATAGTTATAGTCAGAGCAAAATGAATTCTATGCTACACTGTCAAACTTCCCTGTAAATCTACAGCTTTAGGCCTATACTTGCTCCAGTTGCCAGCTTAATACTGTAATTTTGCTTTACAGCAGAGTAATATATTTATCAGTACTATGTTCCTTATTGTAAAACATATTACAGCTTCCCTACTATATAATATAAAAATAATATGCCATTTAGCAGACGCTTTTATCCAAAGCGACTGTGTATGGGTGGTCCCGGGGACAGTTTTTAAAGCAGAACTGATAGTGTTTTAACTACTTTGCAAATATGAAAGAAACAATCATATCATTCAAAAATATCAAATTCCCAACTTATGCTTCAAAACCAATTGTATAAGAAGTTTTAAAAATAGGTTATATTTGACTCAATGTCATGACAGAGTAAGTAATTGTTGGCAGAATAGATGGATGCAGTTCAATGCATGATTAATATAAATCACCAATACATTTCTTGGTAGTCCAAGGGTCCTTGCTAAGCCTACTCCTGTACTCCTGTACTTCCTTCCATGACTATGTGGCCAAGCACGCCTCCAACTCAATCATCAAGTTTGCAGATGACACAACAGTAGTAGGCTTGATTACCAACAATGACGAGACAGCCTACAGGAAAATAACCTCTCAGTGCAGGAGGTGGAAAGCTTCAAGTTCCTTGGCATACACATCACTGACAAACTGAAATGGTCCACCCACACAGTGTGGTGAAGGTGCAACAGAGCCTCTTCAACCTCAGGAGGCTGAAGAAATTTGGCTTGGCACCTAAAACCCTCACAAGCTTTTACAGATGCACAATTGAGAGCATCCTGTCGGGCTGTAACACTGCCTGGTACGGCAACTGCACCACCTGCAACCACAGGGCTCTCCAGAGGGTGGTGCGGTCTGCCCAACGCATTACCGGGGGCAAACTACCCGCCCTCCAGGACACCTTCAGCACCCGATGTCTCAGGAAGGCCAAAAAGATCATCAAGGACATCAACCACCCGAGCCACTGCCTGTTCACCCCGCTATCATCCAGAAGGCGAGGTCAGTACAGGTGCATCAAAGCTGGGACCAAGAGATTGAAAAACAGCTTCTATCTCAAGGCCATCAGTCTGTTAAATAGCCATCACTAGCACATTAGAGGCTGCTGCCTATAGACAAAAAATCACTGACCACTTTAAGAAATGTAACACTAGTCACTTTAATGTTTACATATCTTGCGTTACTCATCTCATATGTATATACTGTATTCTATACTATTCTACTGTATCTTAGTCCATGCCAATGTCATTGCTCGTCCATATATGCATTTTTAATTCCATTCCTCACTTAGATTTGTGTATATTGGGTATATGTTGTGAAATTGTTAGATATTACTGCACTGTCGGAGCTAGAAGCACAAGCATTTCGCTACACCCGTAATGACATCTGCTAAACACGTGTATGTGACCAATAAAATTTGATTTGATTTGCATATTGCTATGAGGTTGTAAATCACAGCTGGCCTGGTACATTGTTTGCTGCCTCAAGCCATTCGGGATGCACTGTTTCAGTTTCAATGACTCAATATTTTGGACAAAAACAGACAAATGTGACTAAGGCTGGGAAGGCAATACAATCAAAATAGCAAGGGCAATGGTCACAAGTCAGTCATAATGTGGCTAATAGGCTAGCTTATCTATTTATGTAGCTATTTATTTAGCAAGATAAATACATGGAGCCTAACATTAGCTAGCTAGCTGCTGGGAGGATGTCATGTCATTGGGTGAGTGGGTGACTTTTTACCCCCATATTGTTTTTCAGTGGCTACAGCTAGATGCATGTGTCATTTGGTTAGCTAGCAAGAAATGTGAATCACTTTGCTAGCTATGCTGAACTTTAACGACTGTTCTCCACAGTTAGCATATCTCTTAGTTGTCAATCAAATGTATTTGGTATCGATCAATGGGTGTTCAGGCAAGTTCCCATTCAGTTGTAAAAACGTGGGTTGGGACACGCATGCATTGGCAGGCAAGCTGCAGAAGGGCGAGCAGGCTTTTCTCCATCGCTTATCAGTGACATTTAGACAGCCAACTACAAGCTGAAAAAGTTTGAAGGGTTATCTACTGTTAGATTTTTTTCTCATCTTGCTCTGGCTAACATTAGTTGGTGATTTGGTTGTTGATGTGCATAGCCAACTGAGGGAGAGAGAGCCTAAATGTTCATGGTTTTGATCAATAGGACTGTAATATTTGCAGAAATCCATTCAGGTGTATTTTGTGGCTTTAGGCGAATGCTTTGTAATGATCTAAGTTGAGCTGTTGCTACTGCCTGTAAACACACAGTCCAGTTCAAAGTGAATGATGCCATGCCCATGTGGCAAATGGCTTATTTGCATATGGGCCTACTGTAGCTCTGATTGGCTATGGTGCACTGGTCTGTGTAAAGTCCAGTCCTGGACAAGACTGACACGTTTTATTTACTGCAGTGTCTATACATTTTAATTGTCCAAACACACGGCCGCTTTCCCACTTACATTTCTATAGAATTTTCACAAATGCCTTACTCTGCGTCATTCCCAAACATTCAATGAAAACTGTATTATGATTCATTATTCTATGCACAGACACTGGCACAGTAAGTACGACCCCCTACAACCTTAAGTTGATTTCAGCCGAGATAAAATGTTAACACAGTAACATCAACTCAGGCAATATGTTTAGAGAATCGGAAATGAGATTCTGTTTTGAATGTGTTAAGCCTTTGGAAGATTAGAAGATTGATGCAGGGAGAGCGGAGTCACTCGTTAAAGGCTCATACATTCCCCATTCTGGCAGGGAGGAAAATACCTTGGGAGTAAAAGCAGAGATGGGATAAAAGAGGTGTTTGTTTAGAGGCAGACTGTTGGAAAGCATTTCCTCCCCTCTTTCTCCAGACAAGGCGAGCGTTGAGCGCTGCTAGCTGTTGCGGTGGCTGAGCGCGTGCCGCTGCCTTCTCTGTATGCCTCTCAGGGCAGTGGCCAAATGAGAGGCAGGTGCAAATGGCCCCTGGATGCCGTGTAAAGACGGTTAATGTGCAGCCATGGCTTATGATGATGAAGAATGTGTTCTCAGTCAACTTGCCTGGTAAAATGAAGGTAGTGAATGTTTTGGTAAGGTTGGTTCTGTATTATTGCAGAGCTACTTTTTATGCAGTGTCTGGTGTTGCTCTATCACATTTGTTTCCTTTATAGGGCAATTCCAGAGTGACACTGAGACTCAGATTTCTCATTTTAAAATGTATGTAAAAACACAAAGGGATTGCAAAGTTAAATAAACCATACAGCTATATGCGTAAGGACTAGGCTACTTTGAACAATTTCCAAAGAACATTTGACAAAAACACATTTACTTGAACAGTGCAGATGGTAACACTAGAAGCGCAGAGGCAGTCATTTTGATTGCATATGAATTGAAATATTACAAGCAGCAGCAATCTCTCATTACATATTTTGCTACTGCAAAGCTCCGCTGTGACTCCACTATAGCCGAGCAGGTAGCGTAGCTCATTGCGGTTTCAATGAATGATTCTCAAATGGCACATTTATTTATTTTATTTATTTATTTATATATATACACACACACACACACACACTACCAGTCAAAAGTTTGGACAAAACTACTCATTCAAGGGTTTTTCTTTATTTTTACTATTTCTTACATTGTAGAATAATAGTGAAGACATCAAAACTATGAAATAACACATATGGAATCATGTATTAACCAAAAAAGTGTTCAACAAATCAAAATATATTTTATATTCTTCAAATAGCCACCCTTTGCCTTGATGACAGCTTTGCACACTCTTGGCATTCTCTCAACCAGCTTCATGAGGTAGTCACCTGGAATTCATTTCAATTAACAGTTGTGCCTTCTTAAAAGTTAATTTGTGGAATTTCTTTCCTCCTTAATGTGGTTGAGCCAATCAGTTGTGTTGTGACAAGGTGGGGGGGGGGGGGTATACAGAAGATAGCCCTATTTGGTAAAAGACCAAGTCCATATGATGGCAAGAACAGCTCAAATAAGCAAAGAGAAACGACAGTCCATCATTACTTTAAGACATGAAGGTCAGTCAATACAGAACATTTCAAGAACTTTGAACGTTTCTTCAAGTGCAGTCGCAAAAACCATCAAGCGCTATGATGAAACTGGCTCTCATGAGGACCGCCACAGGAATGGAAGACCCAGAGTTACCTCTGCTGCAGAGGATAAGTTCATTTATAGTTACCAGCCTCAGAAACTACAGCCCAAATAAATGCTTCACAGAGTTAAAGTCACAGACACATCTCACCATCAACTGTTCAGAGGGGACTGTGTGAATCAGGCCTTCATGGTCGATTTGCTGCAAAGAAACCACTACTAAAGGACACCAATAATAAGAAGAGACCTGCTTGGGCCAAGAAACACGAGCAATGGACATTAGACCGGTGGAAATCTGTCCTTTGGTCTGATGAGTCCAAATTTGAGATTTTTGGTTCCAACCGCCGTGTCTTTGTAAGATGCAGGTGAACGGAGGATCTCTGCATGTGTGGTTCCTACCATGAAGCATGGAGGAGAAGGTGTGATTGTGTGGGGGTACTTTGCTGGTGACACTGTCTGTGATTTATTTAGAATTCAAGGCACACTTAACCAGCATGGCTACCACAGCATTCTGCAGCGATACGCCATCCCAGCTGGTTTGCTCTTAGTGGGAATATCATTTGTTTTTCAACAGGACAATGACCCAACACACCTCCAGGCTGTGTAAGGGCTATTTTACCACCAAGAAGGAGAGTGATGGAGTGCTGCATCAGATGACCTGGCCTCCACAATCACCCGACCTCAACCCAATTGAGATGGTTTGGGATGAATTGGACCGCAGAGTGAAGGAAAAGCAGCCAACAAGTGCTCTGCATATGTGGGAACTCCTTCAAGACTGTTGGAAAAGCATTCCTCATGAAGCTGGTTGAGAGAATGCCAAGAGTGTGCAAAGCCATCATAAAATCAAGGCAAAGGGTGGCTATATGAAGAATCTCAAATATAAAATATATTTTGATTTGTTTAACACTTTTTTGGTTACTACATGATTCCATATGTGTTTATAGTTTTGACGTCTTCACTATTATTCTACAATGTAGAAAATAGTAAAAATAAAGGAAAACCCTTGAATGAGTAGGTGTGTCCAAACGGTTTTTGCTTTGTCATTATGGGGTATTGTGTGTAGAATGACGGGGGACAAACCTATTTAATACATTTTAGAATAAAGCTGTAACGTAAAAATGTGGGAAAAGTAAAGGGATCTGAATACTTTCCGAATACTGTCCTATTATTGTCAGGCAAGGAACCGCCAGCATCCCTATTCATAACCTTGATGTGTATCTGTATGATTCATTAAAGGAATTTCTCAGCCGATGCTGTTGATGCGATATATTTTCCCAACCTACTCTGTCACTCTTCACCAGTGAGACTTGAGCTGCATTTTTAATACTGCAGAAATGCTTGAGTCTGACCTGATCCGCATGGTTGTCTCTGATTTGCTTTTCTACAGACCAAGAGGACTGCATGGCTACAGAGAAGTACAGATAGGCCATAACATATTGTGCTCGAGTTACTTTCATTGGCAGTTCTCCTAAAGATAGCCTAATCCTTTAGGAATCATGGGAGGGAAAGACCTCTTCAAAATACACAGAAAATGGGGGAAGAGGGATTGATTTAGTCTTTCTGACGTTTCTCACATACTCAGAGATCATAGAGGTAAAAGATGTCTTCTTCTAGCACTTCAGAGAAAGGATTTGAACAGAAGCATTCCTATTCTCAAGCACTTCCACAGACACTGAACCCGCAGTTCAGCACAGCTGTTTGAAGATTGAGATGCTGTCTTTGTCAGAACTGCTGCATTTCTTGTTCCACTAGACCACAGCTTCTCTACAAACTACCGGCGGGCGGCAAAGCTGGGTTCTGATTTTTATTTCATACACTTCTGTTTTTCCCGTTATAGATCACACAGTCACTGGAGGCCAATTTTAGAAATCTGCTAAGTCATTCAACATTTGACCTTTTTTATTACCACGAACACACAGCGAGGAGAGGAGTATGATGTCACTGGTAGTCTCTTTCACAGTTTTCTCTCGTTCGCAATTAGAGAAAGTTATTTGGAGTTACTCAGCGCATGGTTGTGCTATATTGTTATGGATGTCAGTAATGTTAATGAGGAAAATACAGTCGACGTATGAACTTGTTTGCTTGTGCAGTTGCTGGATGAATTAAAAGGTGGCAATGTTTGAAAGCACTGCTTTTGTAGTCAAATAAATCAGGGCTTGAACATAAAAATAATTCAAACTCATTCATGCATTATTATGATTTACCTCGGTGGTCATTTCTATTCCACTTTGCCGTTTCAGAGACAAAGACAGGTAAGTGCTTTCCTGAAGAGTCATAGAAACTCTCCTGCCAAGCGATCCACTCATTGATTTCCTCTTAAACAAACTGCTCATTGATTGCTGCAGTGTGATCTGCTGTAGGCTGGCCTGCCCTGCAAGGCAGTGGCGGGCCTGTGATGGTCCATCAAGGGGGGACGTCACTGACATGAAGATTAAGCCCCAGTGAGACACTGATTTCTTGGGTGTTATGTAAGCCACATCTGTCCCTCCCCACTACAGCACCGCCGCTGTGGAGCCCATCATGTGAATAAAGGGGAAGAGACGGGTTACTCGAGCGCACGCTGAATTCGGCTTACTGTCCCTGCCATTCAGCATGCTTGCGCCTCAATGGAGGGGACTGGAGGAGAGTGGACTGAAATGGCTTTTTAGACAGAGCCTGGTGCTGATGTGCAGGAAGGAAGCCATGAAATGACAGGGTCACAGTAGGTTCTGTGTAGGACCATACAGACTGCACTTAGAGCTGGTATTACCTTGCCTCAGCAGTTAATGTTTGACCATATTTCTCTGATTTTATTACCCTGCTGCCTCTCCTCCAGACATGATAATAAGGACGAAAGTTATTTGAACAGCACTTCTCTCCGATGGGATTGGGGTAGTGCCAGAGAATACTCTGATCATGGCGGCATCCAGCAGAGCTGTAAGTTATGACTGTGCCCTAGACACTGACTGCACCGTGTCTCTCACATTGAAATGTAATTGGTCCTGACCTGACAGCATGGTGGTCTGGACCAGTCATCAGGATGAGTAGGCCTTCCAGTTGTCATTGGCCTAATGATCATATGGTGATGGGAAAACAACATGGGCCTAGTTGTGCAGCATGAGACATTGTGAAGAGACTTTTCGGGACAGCACAGGATCGAAGTTCAGAGGTTATATCTGGTAAATATCTCATTTGATTGACAATCCTGTAAGACCATTCTCTCCACATACTCTGCTCTTGTCCCAGTCCAAAGTGCCCTCCTTGGTATAATCGAGATGGTAGAGAGGCAGGTTGCCAGATATTGTCATTTCAGGATATCTTGTGGACTAGATGATAAGAGGGACAGCTGTCTGGTAGGGTTGGCTGTGTGTATGTTGGTTGCAGTGTCTGCCAACCTGACCCTGTGGTTAAATTTACCTTAGAATATTACAGTACAGCAGCCTGGTTGCAGTAGACTTGCTGCTTTAAAACCCACCCCTTTATTAGGGTGGCCCCAGCCTCAACCTTACAGCAAGCACCCCCGTAGCTAGCTACCCATTTCATATGTGTACATGCTTTTGTGTGTACTTACAATGGGTATTTTGGCGTGGTGTGCTGTTCACTTGTCTGTTATTGATCTGCATGCGTGTACAGAAACAAAGCTGGCGGTCAAACGAGCGTAATGGGAAACCATTTGCACAGAGCCTGAGTCCCGCTGTGCTGTCTGTGATTGAGTTAGCTGGGCAGTGGAGTGGAGGAGATGGGAGAGAGTGATGAGAAGAGAGACATTCTGATCAGGACCATGATGTGGCTGACTGACTGCAGACATTGCTGTCAGTGTGAAGCAGGGTAAATACTGTAGGGAGTCAAAAACATGTAGTTAAACCTGTATGTGAGGTACTAGGAGTTGGAACCTGCATAAGTAAAGTGGAAATATCGTGTTTTTCAAATGACTAGGGCCTTCCAAACCCTTACGGCAGTTCAGCTCAACAATCCCGTTTTTGATTATCATTCTTGGGATATTCCTTGGCTGCACTGAGCAGATTTTTTTGGACTAAATTGTTAATGAGGGACTCATTGCCTCAAGACTCAAAATCACACCCATCTTATTATTTTAGTATGCTGTATGTTGCATGAGGGTCTTTGATTTTAAAAACCGTTGAAGGAATGTTCTATAAAGATATGAATGTACACTGAAAGAATATCCATTAGTTGCCACTTGCCAGTATGATGCTTTGGTAGAAATGGTGGGAGTTTGTGCCCCTATGATTCCATCGCTCTTGGCCCATCTGAAACCATTAGTGGTGTTAACAAGATAATCTTGTTCCTCTATTGTGGTGGCGCTCTTTGCAAGGTGTGTTGTGCTAGGTATGATCCACTGACCTATGTCTGGTTCTGCTGTACTTCCTCTGTGTGTCAGTGTACAGCCTGGCAGGCAGAACCACACCAGCTCTTTCCCTCTCACTCAAGTATTTCATGAGCTGAGTGGACCACCTCCCTGTGTGTGTGTGTGTCCACGCATTTGAGTGTGACTTGCCTTCAGGAGTAAGAAGGCAACAACCCCTCCAACCCCTATTCTCATTTCCACTTCCAACAGACTAGAACAGAGAGATGGAGAGGCAGACTTGCAGAGAAGGAGAGGGAGAGAGGGAGACCAAGATACTGAGCGTGCCTGTGGAAGGCCTGGCTGTGGCAACCGCCCCACTGTATCTCTGTAGACACAGCCCAGCGGGGCCTGCATGATGTCTCCTGCTGGGAGCTGGGGCTGTGTGGCGGCCTTGCTAGGATGAAAAGAGCTAAAGGGGAGTCTGAGTGCCTCACTGTCGGCCCCTGCCTATGGAATATAGGCTAGTAAGCTTGGAACAACCTCAGTCTCACTCAGGTCACTTTCCTCTTGGCTGAGCTGGGTTGACCTCACTTTGAGCCAAAAGTTCACTGTGCCACACACTTTGAGAGAGGACTATAGCTTAAGGCCATGGTAACAGTTTACAGAGGGCATACTTTGTTGGCAGGGGTTTTGGATCTCGTTGATGATCAGGGAAGTGGTATACATAGTGCAGACTTCCCTGGTTGGTTTATTTGTCTGTGAAACTGTTGAGGGGATGCAGCCAAATGTATCTCAGGGGGGCATGGCTGTGCTGCGTCTGATCTGTCTTCATGTGGGAAAGCAGAGCTCAGCCCTCACCCAGCAGGTGCTATGGAAACAAAGGCAAGTATTGACCGGCAGTCCTCTTATTCCCAACCTCATAGAGAATGCATGGGCAGCCCTTCTCTTATCAGGCCCCTGGTAATAAGAGCTCTCTTCCAAATAAAGACAATCCAATAACACTCTTTCTCTCAGGCCTGGGGATCTGGCTGAGGAATTCAATCTGTTTACTAATCCATACCTCCCATTGACGGTTTTAATTATTGGGATGCTATCCTGGTTCTTACCCTACACGATAGATTTGATTCCAACTCAAGGATAGGCAAGCGTTCTATACCAGATACCTGCCCATCGTCCTCGCAAGCAGGACCCCGAACTCAACAAACGTCATTATTGCCTTGAAAACCTCTGCATAATGTTAATGATTGCATTTCCATTCAATATTCCATTGTCTAAGCTCATGCTTAATGTCAGGGCATGTACAGTGGGGAAAAACAGTATTTAGTCAGCCACCAATTGTGCAAGTTCTCCCACTTAAAAAGATGAGAGAGGCCTGTAATGTGCATCATAGGTACACGTCAACTATGACAGACAAAATGAGAAAAAAAAATCCAGAAAATCACATTGTAGGATTTTTAATGAATTTATTTGCAAATTATGGTGGAAAATAAGTATTTGGTCAATAACAAAAGTTTCTCAATACTTTGTTATATACCCTTTGTTGGCAATGACACAGGTCAAACATTTTCTGTAAGTCTTCACAAGGTTTTCACACACTGTTGCTGGTATTTTGGCCCATTCCTCCATGCAGATCTCCTCTAGAGCAGGGATGTTTTGGGGCTGTCGCTGGGCAACACGGACTTTCAACTCCCTCCAAAGATTTTCTATGGGGTTGAGATCTGGAGACTGGCTAGGCCACTCCAGGACCTTGAAATGCTTCTTACGAAGCCACTCCTCCGTTGCCCAGGCGGTGTGTTTGGGATCATTGTCATGCTGAAAGACCCAGCCACGTTTCATCTTCAATGCCCTTGCTGATGGAAGGAGGTTTTCACTCAAAATCTCACGATACATGGCCCCATTCATTCTTTCCTTTACACGGATCAGTCGTCCTGGTCCCTTTGCAGAAAAACAGCCCCAAAGCATGATGTTTCCACCCCCATGCTTCACAGTAGGTATGGTGTTCTTTGGATGCAACTCAGCATTCTTTGTCCTCCAAACACGACGAATTGAGTTTTTACCAAAAAGTTATATTTTGGTTTCATCTGACCATATGACATTCTCCCAATCCTCTTCTGGATCATCCAAATGCACTCTAGCAAACTTCAGACGGGCCTGGACATGTACTGGCTTAAGCAGGGGGACAAGTCTTGCACTGCAGGATTTGAGTCCCTGGTGGCGTAGTGTGTTACTGATGGTAGGCTTTGTTACTTTGGTCCCAGCTCTCTGCAGGTCATTCACTAGGTCCCCCCGTGTGGTTCTGGGATTTTTGCTCACCGTTCTTGTGATCATTTTGACCCCACGGGATAAGATCTTGCGTGGAGCCCCAGATCGAGGGAGATTATCAGTGGTCTTGTATGTCTTCCATTTCCTAATAATTGCTCCCACAGTTGATTTCTTCAAACCAAGCTGCTTACCTATTGCAGATTCAGTCTTCCCAGCCTGGTGCAGGTCTACAATTTTGTTTCTGGTGTCCTTTGACAGCTCTTTGGTCTTGCCCATAGTGGAGTTTGGAGTGTGACTGTTTGAGGTTGTGGACAGGTGTCTTTTATACTGATAACAAGTTCAAACAGGTGCCATTAATACAGGTAACGAGTGGAGGACATAGGAGCCTCTTAAAGAAGAAGTTACAGGTCTGTGAGAGCCAGAAATCTTGCTTGTTTGTAGGTGACCAAATACTTATTTTCCACCATAATTTGCAAATAAATTCATTAAAAATCCTACAATGTGATTTTTCTGGATTTTTTTTTCTAAATGTGTCTGTCATTGTTGACGTGTACCTATGATGAAAATTACAGGCCTCTCTCATCTTTTTAAGTGGGAGAACTTGCACAATTGGTGGCTGACTAAATACTTTTTTCCCCCACTGTATACACATCTGCGAGCATGGCGCTTGCAACGCCATGGTTGTGGGTTCGATTCCATGGGGGACCAGTATGAATAAATGAAAAAAATTTATGCACTCACTAACTGTAAGCCCTGGATACATATTTCTTGTACTTGTTTTTGAATAGTGATTGGCACATTTGTGGTGTTCTTCAGCATCCTGTTCTTCAGTACTCAGGATGAAAACCAATTCCAGACTTCTTACGCTGCACTTTTTTTGGTACGAATGGACAGAATATACAAATCAAACAGGAGTTTGGCGCTAGCTTTGTTTGGCAGACATTTGATGAAGAGAAATATTCAGTTGTGTCCACGTCTGTTGTAGTCCAACTGGTGTGTTCTGCAGTTTTGCACATTTTATTGAGGACTACAGTGGTCCATCTTTCAGCGCTCTATCTAAACACAGTTCTGTACTCTCCATAGATGTCTACCCCCTCAGCTTAGCTCAAGGCTTAGTCCGCATCCTTCTGGGTTGTGCGTTTGTTTAGACATCTGGAGATCGCTAGGAGAGCCAGTAATGCCAGTCCCACGCCAAGCATCACATTATCTGATGAAGTACCACAAGAAGAAGGACAATCAGAGAACTCAGAGCTAAAGTTTGTGCGTCTGCATGTGTGCATGTGTTTGTGCGTGTATGAGACTGTCTCGCATCCATAATCTGGAACTCTGAACGATTTGAGTTCTGTTGTGTGATGAGAGCCCAAACAGAGGACGCAATATCAATCCCAGCCGCCCTCAGTGACACACATAATCTGGTGTTCGTGAGATTAACGATGGACCAGAGCTGGATGGAAATGAGGTTTGATCGTGATTCAGAGAGGGCGGCCCATAATCTTCAAATCCCTCCATTTACAGACCTGGCTGAGGTCACTGGGACCAGCTCTCTGACGCTCATCCAGAGAGCAGCCTCTGGCAGCCAGCCGCACCACGCCATGCCACGAAGCCGTTCTGGATGTCTGACCAGCCTTTTTGTTTTGCTAGTTATATCAGCCCTGAAGTGTTATTTGCATGTTGCAAATTATAGGCCATCGCTGCTGCTGCCTTACCATTCTGTGATGACGCACACACACTTTCCTATATAAATAATATTTCCTCCCCACACACAGAAACGATTTGCTAGGAACAGCCATCAGATGAGTAGACCATTAAAAGAGTACATTGAAGTTAATTAATGATCACTCAGCCAGGTAAAATGGGCCAATGTTTTTTTTTACCTCTCTCTGCTTTTAGCCAAATTTGTGCTTGATTGCAAATGCATCATGGGCCGTTACTTATACAGACTGTGAGTGGTGCGGAGTAGGAGACAAAACGGGAGATGCGTCTGAGCGTTGCCCTATTACTGTGTTTGTGGTGTGCCCTGAATACTGATGGAATTGAAAAGAACTTGTGTTGAAATGAGTTTCTGCCAGCGTGGAGTCTTCTGATGGTGTTGAAGGTAGTGGGTCTCACTCTGATGTTCAGCAGTGGAAATTATGCTTGTTATGCCTTTGTACAGTAAGTCTGGGCCAGGGCACGGATGGTAGGATGAGTAATGCTAATTTGCTCTAATGTGAGCACATTTCTCTTCTGTCACTACACACACACACACACGCACACACACAGTGAAAAGTTTTCCGAAGGTCTTGTTAGAGCAGCAAAGCCTCAGTGGAATATCATAGGTCCGTGTGTTGAAATTTTTATCAAAAGGAAATGGCGCGGCACAATCTTGCTTCCTCTTAACAGGATCTGTACAGATGGACTCGTCGGTCCTCGTCAGCGCAGAGGGGAAAGCCTCTCGTCGTGACATTTTGAGAGCAGCTCTCTTGAACTGAGGCTTGATCTCTGTGCCTGGCTCAGGACAGAAGTGTGACAGTGAGTCTAAGCCGGTGATTAATAAGGTTACCTGTCTGTCAGGGATGATTGGCTCTGCTTGCTGTGGGTGTGTGTGTGTTTGTGAGGATGAAGTAAATCTCAACATACAGCGGCAGTAGGGCCGTCGGATGCATACACAGTGAGACATGCAGAGCTTTTGAAGAGAAAGAGGATTTGTAGTGAAATACTGCCTAACATTTCTGAGTGTTTTAATTGGTGTTTGTGCCAGTGAACAAGTGTCTGTTCTGCATGTAGCCTAGGCCTACTATTATCAACCTGCTTACAAAGCTGATCTGTGGCCAAACTTTTTAAACATCAAATACACTACAAGGTTTACATTTTCTGCATTGCAGGAAAGTTCTGTTGCAACAGGGTGATCAAATGAAGATCCAACATCTTTAGTTTTCAAAAAGTGCGTTACATTGTTGTCTGGGCCTAACTCACTACATTGCCACCAATGTAGAGCATCCACCTTTTAATAATCTTGTTCTAGATTGTTAAATCGATGCTTACTTTTCTCAGTGTGTAGCTCTGGTTGAGTGTTTACTGGCCATTCAATGAGTTTGAGTGTAGGCATTGCAGCCAGGGCCTGCCTCTCCCTCTGGCCAGGTAACATGTAGAAAATGACTTTGTGGGGAAAGTGGAACTTGTGGTGAAAGTGGAGGTGAGGTGACCTCTGGGCCAGTGTGCATTATCAGTCCCCCAGGTGTATTGATGTCAGCTGTTTGACAAATAGATAAGTACATTATAAACACAGCCCTGACATGTGACCTGACCAGGAGAGCTACTACTCAGTACTATAGCCTAACTATAGCCCCCACACTGTCCAACTGTTTAAACTTTTACCTAGGCCTTTGATGTATTATCAGTTTGACAAATAGGCCTAGACTAGATAGTAGTAGCCTACATACATTGCAAATACTGTGTACCCTGCCCCCAACCCCGAATACCAAGAAGTTGTATTTGTATGTTTAGTTGTTTGTTTCTCATCACAGTGATATTACTTAGCAGGCTGATTTTAGTAATTAATTGAATTCCATGCAATTAGGCTTGCCATTTGCATGAACAACGTTTCACTAATCACATCCTCCCATTGAGCTAATTATTTCACCGTTGTGATCCAAATTTGTGACGTCTGCCGCCTAAAAAGGGATCATTTTTAGAGCATGGACGATGACTTGGATTAATGGCTTAATCACTGCATGTGTTTTTCAGTGGAGTAGAAAAGTGTGCGTGCGCACTACCTACAGATGAAGTCGGAAGTTTACATACACTTAGGTTGGAGTCATTAAAACTCGTTTTTCAACCACTCCACAAATGTCTTGTTAACAAACTATAGTTTTGGCAAGTCGGTTAGGACATCTACTTTGTGCATGACACAACAATTGTTTACAGACAGATTATTTAACTTATAATTCACTGTGTCACAATTCCAGTGGGTCAGAAGTTTACATACACTAAGTTGACTGTGCCTTTAAACAGCTTGGAAAATTCCAGGAAATGATGTCATGGCTTTAGAAGCTTCTGATAGGCTAATTGACATCATTTGAGTCAATTGGAGGTGTACCTGTGGATGTATTTCAAGGCCTACCTTCAAACTCGGTGCCTCTTTGCTTGACATCATGGGAAAATCAAAAGAAATCAGCCAAAAATAATTGTAGACCTCCACAACTCTGGTTCATCCTTGGGAGCAATTTCCAAACGCCTGAAGGTACCACGTTCATCTGTACAAACAATAGTACGCAAGTATAAACACCATGGGACCACGCAGCCGTCATACCGCTCAGGAAGGAGACGCGCTCTCTCTCCTAGAGATGAACGTACTTTGGTGCGAAAAGTGCAACTCAATCCCAGAACAACAGCAAAGGACATTGTGAAGATGCTGGAGGAAACAGGTACAAAAGTATCTATATCCACAGTAAAACCAGTCCTAAATCGACATAACCTGAAAGGCCGCTCAGCAATGAAGAAGCCACTGCTCCAAAACCACCATAAAAAAGCCAGACTACGGTTTGCAACTGCACATGGGGACAAAGATCGTACTTTTTGGAGAAATGTCCTCTGGTCTGATGAAACAAAAATAGAACTGTGGCCATAATGACCATCGTTATGTTTGGAGGAAAAGGGGGGTGGCTTGCAAGCCGAAGAACACCATCCCAACCGTGAAGCACAGGGGTGGCAGCATCATGCTGTGGGGGTGCTTTGCTGCAGGAGGGACTGGTGCCCTTCAGAAAATAGATGGCATCATGAGGAAGGAAAATTAGGTGGATATATTGAAGCAACATCTCAACACATCAGTCAGGAAGTTAAAGCTTGGTCGCAAATGGGTCTTCCAAATGGACAAGACCCCAAGCATACTTCCAAAGTTGTGGCAAAATGGCATAAGGACAACAAAGTCAAGGTATTGGAGTGGCCATCACAAAGCCCTGACCTCAATCCTATAGACATTTTGTGGGCAGAACTGAAAAAGTGTGTGCGAGCAAGGAGGCCTACAAACTGACTCAGTTACACCAGCTCTGTCAAGAGAAATGGGCCAAAATTCACCCAACTTATTGTGGGAAGCTTGTGGAAGGCTACCCGAAAAGTTTGACCCAAGTTAAATAATTTAAAGGCAATGCTACCGAATACTAATTGAGTTTATGTAAACTTCTGACCCACTGGGAATGTGATGAAAGGAATAAAAGCTGAAATAAATAATTCTCTACTATTATTCTGACATTTCACATTCTTAAAATAAAGTGGTGATCCTAACTGACCTAAAACAGGGAATTGTTACTAGGATTAAATGTCAGTAATTGTGAAAAACTGAGTTTAAATGTATTTGGTTAAGGTGTATGTAAACTTCCGACTTCAACTGTACGTGCAAACAAGCAAATGCGTTGGGATGATATTCTCACAGGGGTACAAGCGTGAAATTAAATGTTATACAATTCCATTGTGTAAACTTCGCAGCTCTCAGCAGCACTGAGTTTTGTTATTTTACTGCCATGTCTCCACAGCTAAACCCAAATGATGGATTGAATTGTACCTAGGTCATCTTTTCTCTGCCAGGAGTTTTATGTGAGAGAAGGACCGTGTGTGTCTATTTCAGAGAGGTCCATTGACTTCTAGTCTGACTCAGTGCTAACCTCACTGTTCTCTCACCTTGTGGCCAATGGACATCCTACCTGACACCCACTGTGTTCCCCTCCTCCCCTACTGAGATGGAGTTGAGACATTATGAAGCAAAGTTTCCCCTATATGCATTTAGCAGCAATTTAATCTTATGTGTGAAATTAGTTTCGGTGTAGTTTTGATGGGCTGGCTGCGCAGGCTGACTGGCATAGTTTGTTTCCCCTCACTCATGAACTTGGATAGAGTCAAGGATATGTTTTGCATTATTCTAAAGGACTACTGCATGTTTTTGTTTCCCTTAAAATAAATGTGATTTAATAATAGTTATTGTAAATAAAACTGTCCCGTAAGAGAATGGTATCAACCTGTCAAGTTATTAACATGAGCACCAATGCTGATAAATAGGCTTAACACAAACTCATCACACTTGTTGTTCTAAATTACATTAAACTCTTCACCCTCCTTATCATTCAGTTAGGCCTAATTTAACATTTGATTGAAGTAATGTGCACAGTTATCGCTCCCATTCATCCATTTGTCCTTCATTCTGTGGGCTGGCATCATTTGTTTCTCCCTCGCTTATCAACTCAAGGATATGTTTTGCATTATTCTAAAGGCCTACTGCAACACGTAGCATGTTGTCGCTTCCCTTACAATAAAGGGTTAGTAATAGAGTTATAGTAAATTAAACCGTCCCGTAACAGCTTCTTTTTACGAAGTAAAACGTAAAAGACAATGATATCAAGGTGCACAGTCAAATTATTTGCTATAAACATGAGCGCCAACACTGATAAATAGGCATAATGCAAACTCATCACACTATTGTCTTTCTAAATTAAATCAACCTCTTCACGCTCCTTATCATTCAGTTAGGCCTAATTTAAATTCAGTTGTGAAGTAACGTTCACAATTATTGCCCATTCATCCATTTTTCATTCAGTAAGGAGAGAGAGAGACGCATTAGCGCCTGGCTGGGTACCAACTTCCTACAGCGCATTGTCTTGGCAGGTTAAGTTGGGAATAGGTGTGGGAAAAAAACAGGTAATTGTGACAAATGAGCAATGTAAAATACAAACATTTAGGAAAAGTCAAGGAAGGAGCAGGATGTTGTTTTTTCTTTTTTGTGGAGGGGGGGGGGGTTATTATTTACAAAATAAAATGTCAGTGGCCGTTGGCCTATGGCAGTTCTAGTGTTAAAGTCAAATGAGTTTCTCCATACTTGTGTTCCTTCCTTTCCATTTTCTTCTTCTGCTCTGCTCTCATAAGAACAGTTCTCAAGCCTCTGAAAAACGCTGACCAGCATAGCAGCACATAAGGAGCAGCCCTTGAAGGAGTTTACATTACATTTAATTGTAACTGATGGCAGTTTTGCTGAAGTCAAGCGTGATAAGGAAATTGATTAAAGCTTGAGGCTAAAAAAAAAGTCCCATAATGACTATTGGTAATGGTTGTGTTTTTGCAAGGTTCTCTGCTGTTGGGTAATGGACAACTGTTTATTTGCTTGTATGGTTATGTTTATGAATATGCTCTCAGAATGTGATGTAGACCTACTTGTATAGCTACTTGAGCATCAAGCCTCACAGGCTCTGGCAGAATGGTTGCTGGTTAGTAAGGTGTCCTGATATGCGACCCACTGTTCCTGTGTGTGTGTGCGGCATGCGTGGATGCGTTTTACCCTCTACTGTATGTGTGTGATACCCTCTGTGTGTGGGTGTATGTCCTGATGTTTGACCCTCTGTTCCTGTGTGTTTTGGCAGGGAGTAAACGTCAGGCCCCGGAAGAATGCCCAGATGGGGCGGGACGGCGTGCGGAGGAAGGACTGGCACGACTACGAGGCAATCAGGAGAGACGCTGCTCGCTCTGGTAGGACAGAACTTCAGGAAGTCCCTCACACACACTGCCCTTTAGTTTGAGGTTTGAAGCCCACAACTACAGTGAGGGAAAAAAGTATTTGATCCCCTGCTGATTTTGTACATTTGCCCACTGACAAAGACATGATCAGTCTATAATTTTAATGGTAGGTTTATTTGAACAGTGAGAGACAGAATAACCTGGCTCCCAGGTGTCTTTTATACAGGTAACGAGCTGAGATTAGAAGCACATTCTTAAAGGGAGTGCTCCTAATCTCAGCTTGTTACCTGTATAAAAGACACCTGTCCACAGAAGCAATCAATCAATCAGATTCCAAACTCTCCACCATGGCCAAGACCAAAGAGCTCTTTAAGGATGTCAGGGACAAGATTGTAGACCTACACAAGGCTGTAATGGGCTACAAGACCATCGCCAAGCAGCTTGGTGAGAAGGTGACAACAGTTGCTGCGATTATTCGCAAATGGAAGAAACACAAAATAACTGTCAATCTCCCTCGGCCTGGGGCTCCATGCAAGATCTCATCTCGTGGAGTTGCAATGATCATGAGAACGGTGAGGAATCAGCCCAGAACTACACGGGAGGATCTTGTCAATGATCTCAAGGCAGCTGGGACCATAGTCACCAAGAAAACAATTGGTAACACACTACGCCGTGAAGGACTGAAATCCTTCAGCGCCCGCAAGGTCCCCCTGCTCAAGAAAGCACATATACAGGGCCGTCTGAAGTTTGCCAGTGAACATCTGAATGATTCAGAGGAGAACTGGGTGAAAGTGTTGTGGTCAGATGAGACCAAAATCGAGCTCTTTGCCATCAACTCAACTCGCCGTGTTTGGAGGAGGAGGAATGCTGCCTATGACCCCAAGAACACCATCCCCACCGTCAAACATGGAGGTGGAAACATTATGCTTTGGGGGTGTTTTTCTGCTAAGGGGACAGGACAACTTCACCGCATCAAAGGGACGATGGACGGGGCCATGTACCGTCAAATCTTGGGTGAGAACCTCCTTCCCTCAGCCAGGGCATTGAAAATGGGTCGTGGATGGGTATTCCAGCATGACAATGACCCAAAACACACGGCCAAGGCAACAAAGGAGTGTTTCAAGAAGGTCCTGGAGTGGCCTAGCCAGTCTCCAGACCATAATCCCATAGAAAATCTGTGGAGGGAGCTGAAGGTTTGAGTTGCCAAACATCAGCCTCAACCTTAATGACTTGGAGAAGATCTGCAAAGAGGAGTGGGACAAAATCCCTCCTGAGATGTGTACAAACCTGGTGGCCAACTACAAGAAACGTCTGACCTCTGTGATTGCCAACAAGGGTTTTGCCACCAAGTACAAAGTCATGTTTTGCAGAGGGGTCAAATACTTATTTCCCTCATTAAAATGCAAATCAATTTATAACATTTTTGACATGCGTTTTTCTGGATTTTGTTGTTATTCTGTCTCTCACTGTTCAAATAAACCTTCCGTTAAAATTATAGACTGATCATGTCTTTATCAGTGGGAAAACGTACAAAATCAGCAGGGGATCAAATACTTGTTTTCCCTCACTGTATACTGCGATAACAAATGATTCCACACAAGGCATTATATGTTTGTAGGAACATGAGCTTTTCAAAGGTGTGATTCTAGCACAACGACTCTTTAGACAGTAGGCCATTAAAACTGAAGTGGTCGACAGACTGCAAGACATTTCCAAGGACCTTATGGTTCATTCAGCAGGTACTGTACCTCAGACAAAAGGGATTTTAGCTGACATTAAGTCCAGGTATTTTCAGTCTGTCAGAGAAAAGCAGATCATTACAGGCTAGAACATGACAACAGATGGATGGAGCAAGGCATTTCAACCTAAGTTGACAGTATCGTTGTGCTCATGTCTGTTCTGTTCTCTCTGTGTGTGTGTGTGTGTTTGTGTAGGTAACGGGGAGCAGGGGAAGCCCTTTCCTCTGACCGACACTGACCGGGTGGACCAGGCCTACAGGGAGAATGGGTTCAACATCTATGTCAGCGATAGGATCTCCCTCAACCGCTCTGTCGCAGACATCCGGCACCTAAAGTGAGTGTGTCAACTCACACATTCCTCCGAAAGGATAAGAATAGTTTAGTCAGTTATTTCTAGGGCCCGACTGATAAATTGTATACCGATATTAACGGCCGACATTTAGCCTTTCACATAAATATTTGTATCGGTCTGTATTCCAGATAAAGCGTTGATATTATATGCATAGAATAAACAAATACAGTGGGGGAAAAAAGTATTTAGTCAGCCACCAATTGTGCAAGTTCTCCCACTTAAAAAGATTAGAGAGGCCTGTAATTTTCATCATAGGTACACGTCAACTATGACAGACAAATTGAGAAAAAAAACTCCAGAAAATCACATTGTAGGATTTTTAATGAATTTATTTGCAAATTATGGTGGAAAATAAGTATTTGGTCACCTACAAACAAGCAAGATTTCTGGCTCTCACAGACCTGTAACTTCTTCTTTAAGAGGCTCCTCTGTCCTCCACTCGTTACCTGTATTAATGGCACCTGTTTGAACTTGTTATCAGTATAAAAGACACCTGTCCACAACCTCAAACAGTCACACTCCAAACTCCACTATGGCCAAGACCAAAGAGCTGTCAAAGGACACCAGAAACAAAATTGTAGACCTGCACCAGGCTGGGAAGACTGAATCTGCAATAGGTAAGCAGCTTGGTTTGAAGAAATCAACTGTGGGAGCAATTATTAGGAAATGGAAGACATACAAGACCACTGATAATCTCCCTCGATCTGGGGCTCCACACAAGATCTCACACCGTGGGGTCAAAATGATCACAAGAACGGTGAGCAAAAATCCCAGAACCACACGGGGGGACCTAGTGAATGACCTGCAGAGAGCTGGAACCAAAGTAACAAAGCCTACCATCAGTAACACACTACGCCGCCAGGGACTCAAATCCTGCAGTGCCAGACGTGTCCCCCTGCTTAAGCCAGTACATGTCCAGGCCCGTCTGAAGTTTGCTATAGTGCATTTGGATGATCCAGAAGAGGATTGGGAGAATGTCATATGGTCAGATGAAACCAAAATAGAACTTTTTGGTAAAAAGTCAACTCGTCGTGTTTGGAGGACAAAGAATGCTGAGTTGCATCCAAAGAACACCATACCTACTGTGAAGCATGGGGGTGGAAACATCATGCTTTGGGGCTGTTTTTCTGCAAAGGGACCAGGACGACTGATCCGTGTAAAGGAAAGAATGAATGGGGCCATGTATCGTGAGATTTTGAGTGAAAACCTTCCATCAGCAAGGGCATTGAAGATGAAACGTGGCTGGGTCTTTCAGCATGACAATGATCCCAAACACACCGCCCGGGCAACGAAGGAGTGGCTTCGTAAGAAGCATTTCAAGGTCCTGGAGTGGCCTAGCCAGTCTCCAGATCTCAACCCCATAGAAAATCTTTGGAGGGAGTTGAAAGTCTGTGTTGCCCAGCGACAGCCCCAAAACATCACTGCTCTAGAGGAGATCTGCATGGAGGAATGGGCCAAAATACCAGCAACAGTGTGTGAAAACCTTGTGAAGACTTACAGAAAACGTTTGACCTGTGTCATTGCCAACAAAGGGTATATAACAAAGTATTGAGAAACTTTTGTTATTGACCAAATACTTATTTTCCACCATAATTTGCAAATAAATTCATTAAAAATCCTACAATGTGATTTTCTGGATTTTCTTTTCTCATTTTGTCTGTCATAGTTGACGTGTACCTATGATGAAAATTACAGGCCTCTCTCATCTTTTTAAGTGGGAGAACTTGCACAATTGGTGGCTGACTAAATACTTTTTTTCCCCACTGTATGTCTGCTCATTTGCGGTCATTTTTTAAAATATTCAATGGTTGCCTGAAGAGGGTGCCCTGAGCTGCTCATTGAACATAATTCAGCCCCAAGTCACAACGTGAGAGAGTAGGCATGGTGGTTTGACGGTGAGTAGCTTGCCACAGTCAGCGTATTTGAATAAGTAAATAATCAAAAGTACACTTCACCAAGAAGCCAGCCATGTCTTCATCACATTCTCACTTAGTTAATGTTAGCTTAGCTATCTAGCCAGCCAGGTAGTTAGCTTAGCTAGCTAGCTAGCAATCTGTTCTACTTATGTGCTAACACTGGACTGGCGCAAAAGTGAACACTCGTCCGTGATACAAAAATAACAATGTTACTGTCTGGGCCTATTATGTTAGCATGTGGCTTATTTAGTTAGTTTTCTGAAATATGCAATCTGCAAAAAAGGCAACAGTTGGCGTAGATCTATCTTTCAGGCCATAGCTTGCATTCATGATGAGTTAAGAAGCTAACATTTGTTGGCTAGCTAAATTAGAACGTGTGACCAAAACAGCACGGCAAGCATTTGCCTGCGGAAACATTTTCAGTTGAAATTTATAGCCAATACATTTTGTATTGAATAACAGTGTAATGTACATTTTCTGTAAGTAAACATTGTTGTAATGAACAGCTAGCTTATGTCATAACATACTCTCATTGCGAGGTTGCCATAAAGTGTTTGTTTACATGACCTTTGAATGTAAACACTGTAGTAAATCTACTAGAAACAAATGCTGACACCTAGTGGTGACATTACGAACGGCATGTTACTGCTTTTCAATGCTTGTGAACTGTGCAGTTTCAGATTTACTTTGATACTAAGTTTAAATCATTCAACCAGAGACCCTTTGTGATGGTATAGCACAAACACTTTTGCATACTTCTTATCCAGTAATAGACACATCTTTCTGTTGTACTTAATTAAGAAGTTATACCAAACAAGTTTACTGTCGTATTTATAGAGGATATAGTTTATTTTTGGTGGATATCCTGTAAACCACAAATCAAATGTTCTTAAATACTATAAATTGTTATATTTTGTTGAAAGCATCATTTAGAGTATCTGTTTAATCCTTTGGAGCAAAATTTGTATAAACAAAGGTCTCCTGTAGCTCAGTTGGTAGAGCATGGTGCTTGCAACGCCAGGGTTGTGGGTTCGATTCCCACGGGGGGCCAGTATGAAAAATTTATGCACTCACTAACTGTAAGTCGCTCTGGATAAGAGCGTCTGCTAAAATGATTAAAATGTAAAAAATGTATTTTTCATTCCACCTCTAGAAAACAAAATATATCGGTAATCGGTGACTTTTGCCTCCCTAAAATCGGTATCAGACCCAAAAATCCCATATTGGTCGGGCTCTAGTTGTTTCACATGCTCCTGATGATGAAAATGCAAAATACATGTGAGCATTAAGTGGAAGGTGTATTTCATTCATATTTGAAGATGTAGCTACTTTCCTCATAAGCCATTGAGGATGTTTACATGCACACTAATAATTTGATATTAAACTGATTATGGCAGAAGGCCGAGTATGGCATTAGTCATGTAAACACCTTACTCTGCTTATCTTAATCGGCGTAAGGTCAAAATCGAAGTAAGCATGCGCCAATTAAAACACCTGGTTTTCTGAGCAATCTTTCAAATTATTAGTACATGTAAACATCTTAATCAGCATTCCAGTGGTGTATTTGATCTGCGCATGGGCCAGTACAGGTAGCGCAAGCCTCCCTCTTATGCGTGAGTGAGTTTGGGAAAATGTTTAAGTATGCATATATACTGAACAAAAATATGAACACAACATGCAACAATTTCAAGGATTTTTACTGAGTTACAGTTCATATAAGGAAATCAGTCAATTTAAATAAATTCATTAGGCCCTAATCTATGGATTTCACATTACTGGGCAGGGGCGCAGCCATGGGTGGGCCTGGGAGGGCATAGGCCCACCCACTTTGGAGCCATGCCCAGCCAATCAGAATGAGTTGTTCCCCACAAAAGGGCTTTTTTACATCAGCTGTCCGGGTGGCTGGTCTCAGACAATCCCGCAGGTGAAGAAGCCAAATGTAGCGGTCCTGGGCTAGCGCAGTTACACGTGGTCTGTGGTTGTGAGGCCGTTTGGATGTACTGCCAAATTCTCTAAAACAACGGAGGTGGCTTATGGTAGAGAAATTAACATTCAATTATCTGGCAACAGCTCTGGTGGACATTCCTGCAGTCAGCATGCCAATTGCACACTCTCAACTTGAGACATCTGTGGTGTTGTGTGACAACTGCACATTTTTAGTGGCCTTTTATTGTCCCCAGCACAAGGTGCACCTGTGTAATGCTGTTTAATCAGTTTCTTAATATGCCACACCTGTCAGGTGGATGGATTATCTTGGCACATTTGTGCACATAATTGGAGAGAAATAATATATTTGCATATGGAACATTTCTGGAATACTTTACATGTTGCGTTTATATTTTTGTTCAGTATAAATAGTTTTCACATACAAACTTTATATGTCCAAACTCGGAACCAAATGGTCTTCGCAAAAATAACATGGTCACTGTGGTAGAATGTTTATTTTGTTAGCAGATCTTTCTGCATTTATCAAAAGTCCAATCAGGTAGCTTGATTTCAGATGTGTCAAATCGTTCTTGCAAAGCATGTAAACGTTTTAAACAAACTATAATCTGACTATTAGGGTTGGGCGATATCCAGATTATTATACCGTCGTCCTCTCATACTGGGATATACAGTATTACCGGTTTAGTACACAAGGGGGCGCTAAAAACGAGACAAAAAGCCCATTGGGCGTCTATTACCAGAAAACTAACAAAATGAGCACAATTAATAGCGAATGACAATGGCTAAATTTGCTAACGAGTGCAAATGAAAATAAACTAATTGCAAAGACGGGCAATCCAGCTCATAAAGATAGATATATATATATATATATATATATATATATATATATATATATATATACATATATACATACATACATACATACATACATACATACATACATACATACATACATACATACATACATACATACATACATACATACATACATACATACATACATACGGTGTGGCGTACCGCAGGTTAGCCACCAGGGGGAGACTCGTCTAGGCCTGGTGACAGAGGGAGTCTACATCACGCGGCGATGGCTCCCTCTGCTGGACGTGCCAGGTCTCGATGCGCTCTCCGGCCATTACTAATTGGGGCTGATTTGTGGTTGGTGAGAAATCAAGGAGCTGATTGCTCACCAGCTGGACGAGTCCCATAAAGCTGCCAGAAGGACAGCACACAGGAGTGGGTACTGGGGAAGAGGGGGTACTCCCGTATAGTCGTGCTCAGTACCAGCGATAACGGAGGGAGCTCGGTTTTGTTCCCCACAGGATACAGAAAGACCCCGGAGCACAGAAGACGGTATCCCGAAGGAGGTCTCCTGGAGGATACCTATTATTTTCTCTTTGTTTATTATTTAAATTAACACCCTTGAAATAGAGCTAATACAATTCTGTCCGTGTCTGATCTGTGTAAAGGTCTTGACCAAACCCCCTGGTCTGCCACAAGTGGTGGAGAATGTAGGCATTCTGATAACGTGGTCAGAACAGGGTTGACATTTATGCAGCATCAGCATGGACGAGTTGATAGCTCAGTTCGACCTGTCCCAACAAGCACAACAGGCGGTTCAGGAACGAACGCTGGAGGAACAGCGGCTATAAAATGGCCGCCTCGTTGAGGAAATCAGGAAGCTACAAGGAGGAGCGCCTACTGAATCCCATCCAAACCAGTTTTTAATCAAGCTAACGGAGGATGACGACATTGAAACATACCTCTGCACGTTTGAATGTACAGCGCTATGGGAAGGATGGCCAAGACCGAAGTGGGCAAGTCTGCTGGCCCGTTCCTGTCCGGGAATGCCCAAAAGGCTTATTGGGACCTTAACGACGAACAGGCGGCTAACTACGACAGTCTCAAGTGAGAGAAACTCAGCCACTACGGGTACAGCCTGGCCCGTCGGGCCCAACTGGTCCACGACTGGAGGATCGTGGCCGACGCCTCCCCCTAAGCCCAGATGAGCGACCTACTGCGCATCACAAGGGCATGGCTCCTAACCGACGTATCCACCCTCTCCATCATAGACAAAGTGGTCATGGATCACTTCTTACGGGCTCTGCCCCAAGACATTAAGAGGGCAGCGAGTCTACGTGCGCCCAAGACCTTGGAGGACCTCCTGGGAGCAGTGGAGACTGATCAGAACACAGAGGCCCTGCTGAAGGGGGGCCGAGTCGGGGACCCGTCCAAGTGGACAGAAGGACACCCCCACCGCCGTATACCCAGAACCGACAGTCAGCGGGGCCAAAGGGCCGCAGACCCGCGGAGAGATGGCCGGGGGAGAGCCGACCCACCGCCGACAACCCCAGATAGATGGAGACCAAAGGAGGTGTTTTGAGTGTGGCGACCGTGGGCACCTTGCATGGAATTTCCCGGCTCGAGAGGAGTCGATGCCATCAGCAAGCCCTGGAGGCGAGGTAGGCCACGCAGTGAACTACGTCACCTCCTGTTGGCGCACCACAAACCACCGGCACCCATGGTCCCAGTAAAAGTCGACGGACACGACACTGAAGCTCTATTGGACTCCGGGAGTGTGGTTACGCTCGTAGCCACGAGCCTGCTGGCCCAGGGGACCGAACGTGGTGGGGAGATGTCCGTTCCCTTTGTCCACGTTGACACCAAGCGTTATCCGACCGTACAGGCCAACATCGTGACACCACAAGGGAGCTTCCAGATTGTGGGTGCCGTACTGGAGTTGCCAGTACCCCTCCTCGTGGGAGGAGATTGTCCACTGTTCGTGGCACTGTTGAGGCACGAGCTGAGGAAAAAGGTACGAGCGGGTGGGAGACGAGCGAGGATGACCCGCCGCCTGCGCATTCCGGAAGCAAGCGGTTGACAAACCCGCATCTATGGGGAACCCAGCCCTGAGAATTCCAGGTGGGAGACAAGGTGCTGGTCTTAGTCCCCACAGCAGAAAGTAAGATCCTGGCAACATGGCACGGGCCATACGAGGTGATAGAGAAGCTGGGACCCGTCAATAACCGCGTATGGCAGCCGGGGAGACGGAAACCTCAACAGATTTACCATGTGAACCTATTGAAGAGGTGGCACGAGAGGACAGCCTTGGCCATGTTATGGTCGGACCCAGGACTCCAACGGTACCAGTGGTGGTCCCAAGCAATGAGGACCTCGACCCGGCACAGATGCAAACGCTCCGGGAGCTCGTCGATCGGAACGCAGCGGTGTTCTCCGAGAAGCCTGGCCGCACGACCCTCATTGAACACCACGTCCGCACCTGGCCCGGGGCAACGGTACGAAAGAGGCCATACTGGATCCCCGAGGCCCGAAGGAAGGCCGTGAAGCAGGAAGTGGAGGCTATGCTGAGGATGGGGGTCATCGAAGAGTCCCACAGCGCATGGTGCAGCCCCATCTTGTTGGTGCCCAAACCGGACGGTAGCCTGTGCTTCTGTAATGACCTCCGGGGTGTGAACGACATCCAGCTTGTTCGATGCCTACCCCATGCCGAGGATACAAGAGCTCATCGACCGATTGGGAAAGGCCCGGTACATCAGCACCCTCAACCTGACCAAAGGATATTGGCAGGTACTGTTGGCAGCCGCCTCCGTGGAGAAGACTGCGTTTTCGACACCGGACGGCTTATATCAGTTGCAGTGCCTGATGGACAGAGTCCTCCAACCCCACCAACAGTACACAGTGGCCTATTTGGATGATATCATCATCCACAGCCAAGGTTGGGAAGAGCACCTGACACGCCTCCAGGCGGTGCAGGACGCGCTCAGGCAAGCCGGGTTGACAGCGAACCCCAAGAAATGCAAGCTAGTGTTCGAGGAGGTGGAGTACCTGGGGTATTTGATCGGACGGGGGAACGCCAAGCCCCAGGAGAGGAAGGTCCACACGGTACGTGACTGGCCCGTTCCACGCACCAAGACTCAGGTCAAGTCCTTCCTGGGACTGGCATGATACTACAGCTGGTTTACCCCCAACTTTGTGGCTATAGCCTCCCCCCTTACCGCTCTAACCAGGGCCCACCTCCCGAAAACAGTGAAATGGACAAGTGAGACCGAAGCGGCGTTCAGGCGCCTGAAGGAAGCGCTGAGCTCCCATCCGATTCTCGTAACGCCCGATTTCCAGGACGGATGCATGCGACACGGGACTAGGGGCCGTCCTGTCCCAGGTACACGATGGAGAGGGGCACCCCATCATGTACATAAGCCGAAAGCTGATACCCAGAGAAAAAAATACTTGATTGTCGAGAAAGAGTGTCTAGCGGTGAAGTGGGCGCTAGACACAAGTATTACCTGTTGGGCACCCACTTCACCCTGGTCACAGACCATGCTTCCCTGGTCTGGATGGCCAGGGAAAGTGACACAAACGATCGGTTCACCAGGTGGTTCTTGTCCCTTCAACGCTTCTCTTTTTCTGTTGTGCAGGGGGAGACTCGTCGAGGCCTGGTGACAGAGGGAGTCTACATCACGCGTGATGGCTCCCTTTGCTGGACGTGCCATGTCTCGACGGGCTCTCCGGCCAGGACTAATTGGGGCTGATTTGTGGTTGGTGAGAAATCAAGGAGCTGATTGCTCACCAGCTGGACGAGACCCATAAAGCTGCCAGAAAGACAGCACACAGGAGTGGGTACTGGGGAAGAGAGGGTACTCCCGTATAGTCGTGCTCAGTACCAGCGATAACGGAGGGAGCTCGGTTTTGTTCCCCACAGGATACTGCAAGACCCCGGAGCACAGAAGACGGTATCCCGAAGGAGGTCTCCTGGAAGATACCTATTCTTTTCTCTTTGTTTATTATTTAAATAAACACCCTTGAAATGGAGTGTTACGAGAATTTTGTTATCTCAATGGTTGAAGTCAACTACTTCTTAAATCTCTGAATAATTCCCAAAAGGTTGTAAATCTCTTAGTTTAAATAAATTAAACAAAGACTCAATCCTGCAATGGTCAGCATATTTATTCATGAGAGCGCTCTGAAACAAAATGGTCGTACAATATTTTTATACGCACACGTCAGAGGAAAAATCCCACCCCTCTTTAGGCGGGCTGTAGTTTTCCACTGGAAAACTGCTCTCCTGACCATCAGGTCACACACACACACACACACACACACACACACACACACACACACACACACATACATACATGTTCTTATCATAGGCTGCATTCCTTAGTTATCGCCTCCTTACAATATCCTGCAAGCCTTTCACTCCCCTTTCCCTGTGTGTTTTGGGAATCAGTCTATACTCTTGCTGGGATATAAACACATTTGATTAATTCTCTAAGCTCTAGTCTACTAATTAGTCATAAACTAATAATGTAACTGAGGGTGTGACATTTTAGTCATATCTCACTCACACATTTCTTTATCATGGAGCTAATACAATTCTGTCCGTGTCTGATCTGTGTAAAGGTCTTGACCCTGGTCTGCCACAACAGGTAGGAGCTACCAAATGTCATTTTTGGTGAGTTTGGACATTTTACAAGTGAATGTGAACAAGAGACATTGTGCAAATTAATAACAAAGTTTTGATGCATGCTTTTTCTCTGATACTTTTCTCGGTGACGCCAGCCTATTTATCACTGGTGAAATGCAAGATTAAGCAAAACATTAGGAAATATAGCTGGCTACATTCTTTCTATGATAGGCCTAACCATTAGAAATATGATGGCCATGCATCGTTTTTGCAAAAAATACCTTGCTTTTTTATTGTCAACTAATTTACTTGTGTGGCTGCCAGTCAAGTAGCGTTGCACTTCTGTTGTTATCTGATGAAAATGAAGCAATTTTTTGCCAAATGTATTGCGCTAATGTATTTTCTGGGAAGGAAAACTATAGTTGCACATCCCTGATCACTCTACTGAAGAAAAAAAACACAGACTTTCAATGTAAAACACGACCTTCACAGCTGGACTCATCTGCTCCCGCTTTCTCCCGTTGTGCTATTTACTAACAAACACGTGACTGGCTCAACTGTTATGGGGAACTACAGTAAGCTTCATAATATGACTGGTGAAATGAAGAACGCGATCTGCTTTATCTCCTAATGCATTGCACAAGTTGACTGCAGTTATTTACTTAAAAAACAGCTACAAATATTAAAATGTATTGAAAAACTTCAAATAAATAGTTTCAAAGGTATTGAAAAACCATCCCATGGCCATTTCCAAATACCCCAGTATACCGGCCGAGCCTATTAGGGAGTAATTAGCTATCTCACACTCTCGTTCTCTCCCTCTTTCTCTTTGTTCCTCTCTCTCTCTCTCTCTCTCTCTCTCTCTCTCTCTCTCTCTCTCTCTCTCTCTCTCTCTCTCTCTCTCTCTCTCTCTCTCTCTCTCTCTCTCTCTCTCTCTCTCTCTCTCTCTCTCTCTCTCTCTCTCTCTCTCTCTCTCTCTCTCTCTCTCTCTCTCTCTCTCTCTCTCTCTCTCTCCTCTCTCCTCTCTCTCTCTCTCTCTCTCTCTCTCTCTCT